>NC_080634.1:800000-890000 GCF_027579445.1 Ammospiza nelsoni
TGGCTCCCACCCCCAGGGAGTGTGGCTGGGGTGTGCCCACCCTGGATGCCCCGTGCCCAGCCCAGGAGCTGAGGTACCTGTCCCAGTGGGTGACACCGGCCACCTTCTGCGTGGGGCAGCCCAGGAAGAGCAGGGGAAAGGCGGTGAGCAGGCAGAGCAGCATGCCGAGCACACACAGGGCACTGCACTGCCTCAGGGACATCTGGAACCGCTTCAGGATGGCACCGCCCACCACGATCCCCACCATGGCCCCGGGGATGTTCACAGCGCCTGGGGAAAGGCAGGCATGCAGTCAGGGAACCTCCAGCACCACCCTGTCCCATCCCCTTCCACCTTCCAGGCTGCTCCAAGCCCATCCAACCTGTTCTTGGGCACTTCCAGGGATGCAGGGGCAGTCACAGGGAACAATTCCCTCCTAACATCCAATCTAAACCCAACCCCTTAGTCCTGTCACTGTACCTTGTTCTCCATCTCTGCTCTGTGCCTGTCCCTTCTCACAGCAAAGGCCCAGAGGATTTGCTGTTGGGTTGCTATTTTTCAGCACAGGTGGTTCAGAAGGGACCAAGGTTTTTGTAGGGATTGGTGCAGTAATGCTACAAAAAAGCTGCTTTTCAAAAGGATCCCACAGCAAGCTGGCTGCCTTGTGGATCCATGGGTGGAAGCTGTCAGGAGCAGTGGAAAGCTGTGCCTCACCCAGCAAAATGTGATTTTTCAGTGTGGACAGGAAGAAGCACCAAATCAGCCTGAGCAGGGTGTTTAATTTCTGTGCAGGGTAGGATTGTGCCCATTTCTGTGGTCACCCTTGTAAACCCCCATTTCCATAAAATCCCATTTCCATAAAACCCCCCATTTTTTGGGGGGAGACCAAAGTTCAGCTAGAGACACGCAAAGTGTTTAATTCAGCTGAGAATGCACAGGGAGGTTGCTTTCAGCCCCTCAATGCCCACGCAAGGAAGGAATTTCCAGCTACAGAAAGCTTTTTGATCTGAAAGGAAAAGGCCAAGCGAGACTCAGCGGTGGGAACAAAGGCCAGATAAATTCATCCATGGAACACGGTGCTGACTTGAATGCAGAGGGTAAATCAAGGCTGGGAACAGCTCAGCTGGCACCTCAGGGCAGGACAGCACTGCTTCAGCATTTAACCTTCCTGCTGCATTCAGCCCTGGCTCTGCCAGCCTGTTCTGCTCATTTTGTTCTGATTTATCAGTCCCAGACCTCAGAGGCCTCTTTCCCTGAGGTGCTGTTTGCTCAAAAACGTGTTTTAAACACTTCTGTGGCAGGATGACTGAACTCTCTGAGAGGGAGGCTTTACTCCAGAGGAACTCTTCCCAATTTCTATATGGTTTTTAAGGAATCCAGAGCTCAGCAGCACTTACCAATGATCATGTTGGCCAGGGAGGCTGTGAGGGAGAACTGCCTCTCCAGGAACTTGCCCATGAAGGTTGCCAAGCCAGCCACCATGGCAGAGAGGTTGACCTGAGCCAGCACCACCAGCAGGTACACGGGGTGCCTCAGGTTCCTCAGCAGCACCACGGGGAAACCTGAAAGGACAGGGAGCAAAATTCTGATCAGGGAGCCACAGGAGAGTTGGGGTTGGAGGGCACTGCAAAGCTCATCTCGTTCCACCCCTCTCCCTGCAGCTTTCTGGCAGGGCTGCTGCTAAAACAAACACAAAAGTAATGGGTAGTCATTACAAGTTAATTTATTTGTTTGCTGCGGTGGCAATTTCAGTGTCCTTTCAGTTTCAATGAGCAAATGAAAAGCGAAAAGTGCAATTTTTGATAAGAGCCAAGGAACACTCCAGCAAACTGCCCCAGGGCTGAACCCTTGAGCAGGAGAGGTGTGCAGCCTGCTGAGCACAGGGAGTGCCCCGTGCTGCCAGCTGGGAGCTGCCACTGTCCCTGCTGGAGCGATGTCCCCTCCCTGCACAGCCCAGAGCCCCTCTCTGCTCTGCTGCTGCTCCCCCTGTGCCTCCCCCTGTGCCTCCCCCTGCTCAGGAGCTGCCACTGTCCCTGCTGGAGCGATGTCCCCTCCCTGCACAGCCCAGAGCCCCTCTCTGCTCTGCTGCTGCTCCCCCTGTGCCTCCCCCTGTGCCTTTCCCTGCTCAGGAGCTGCCACTGTCCCTGCTGGAGCGATGTCCCCTCCCTGCACAGCCCAGAGCCCCTCTCTGCTCTGCTGCTGCTCCCCCTGTGCCTCCCCCTGTGCCTCCCCCTGCTCAGGAGCTGCCACTGTCCCTGCTGGAGCGATGTCCCCTCCCTGCACAGCCCAGAGCCCCTCTCTGCTCTGCTGCTGCTCCCCCTGTGCCTCCCCCTGCTCGGGCTGGCAGCAAAGGGCAACTTCCAAACAAACTGCTGATGAGTGTCCCAGATGAGGGCCAGGGCAGCCAATATGCTGGAGCAGAGATAAGGAATTAGCAGCGAGGATTAATGCAGAGGACTGCCATCAATTAATGGTGCTAATTCTCAGCACTGACAAACAAGAGGGACAATCTTTCTATCTGCTCCAGCAAAGCGGTGCTGGGGACATCTCCCTGGGGTTTGTCTGGGAGCTGGCCCCAGATGGGGACGGGTTTTGGCTGTCCTAAATCTTCTGTGAAGAGCAAAAGGACTCTCTGAGGGTGCAGTGGGGTCCCCCACGTCCCCAGCTCCCCTTCCAGCTCAGCACTCTGCCCTCAGGTCAGGCAAGCAGCCAAAAATCATAGGGAGCTACAAAAGCAAGTCCTTGGAGGGGCCCAGGCATACCAGCATGGACAAGGACCCTGGAATGCTGACCCTCTGCAGGCTGGCAGGCAGCAGGGAGGGAAGGAGCTGCATTACACCACTGTCAACCCACGGGGGGAGATGGTTTTGCTCTCAAGTACCACTACAAATACTGATTTTTGAAGAGTATTCCCCGAATTCCTTAGCTATGCTGCAGATGGGAAACCTCAGCTTGCTGGCTGAAAAATCTCCTGAGAGCCAATCCAGCCTTTTGTGGAGGATCTTTCACCAAAAACTCCTTTTCCCTGGAGGTCTCTGATCTTTGTAATTAAGCCTTCTGTCACCCCAAATCAGAGGTGAAAAGCTGAGGTCTCCACTTCATGGTGGGAGCAAGCAAGATTTCCACCCTCTGCAATCCCTAATTGGATCCTCCTCACAGCTCCGGAGAAGCAGCTGGGCAGACAGGGAAAACAAGTGGAAACTTTAAAATAATAAACAAAAACCATCCTTGAAACTGCCTTTGGGGACCATAAGGGAAACAAACGAGTCACGAGTGCAGCGCTCCAATTGCTTTGAAGATCACCTTCAATGGGCTAATTCCCAGTATGTGCAGCAGAATCTGCACATCCTCCCAGGTGTTTCCAACAGAAGCCTGGAAATTAGCAATGGAAATGACTTCAGGCAAGCTAAATCCTACATTTTCCATTACTGCAGGAAGACCTGATGCTGCAGCAGGAGGAATTTGGGAGGAGTTTGTGAGTGTGAGGAGCAGGGTGTAAGCTGGTGCCACACAGAGTGTCTGTGCCAGGGCCAAATCAGTGCCCAGCTCTGAGTCCAGAGAGAGCTCCATGATGGGCTTGGAACATCCCCAGTGCTTGGAACGTCCCCAGAGCCTGGTCTGACCCTCACCCTGCACACAGCCCCGTCCTGGTGCTGCTGCTGGGCTGGCAAAGCCCTCCCTGCCCCGACAGAGCCTCCAGGGCTCTGCAGCTGCCCCTCACAGCCTGCCCAGGGAGGCTCAGGGGCTCCCAGGAGCTCCTTGTGGGATGGATGAGTTCCAGCCCACCCTTGCTCTGCTTGCAGGACGTGGCAGGAATTACCACAGGGGTGATTTTGCTCTCTGGGTATCCCCAAAGCAACAGAAGACACGGCAAAAGGGTTTCCTTCTCCACAGTGATGGAATGGTTTGGGTTGGGAGGGACCTTAAAGCCAATCCAGTGCCACCCCTGCCATGGCAGGGACACCTTCCACTGCCCCAGTGTGCTCCCAGCCTCGTCCAGCCTGGCCTGGGGCACTTCCAAGGAGATTCAGGCTGGAGAATCTCATCTCCAAAGGCTGCTTTAATATATTATAATGCAGAAAATAATAGTTAAAAGAGAAACGGAGAGAGGAAACAAAACCAGCAGGGGAGTGGTGAAATGGGAAGGAAATTGTCTTTCCAGTGACTTGCAGATGAGCCAGCCCTGAAGTCTTTGGGCTTCACCCAGATTGTCCCAGGTCCCCATCACACACTACCTGCCACCCCATTCCTGGCTCTAAAAAGAGTTTTGTATGAGAGATCCCGGTGATTTCAGCAAGGCTGCTCTCCTGACATAAACCAGACACTTCATTTATTTCAGAGCTGGGCTTTGGGGGATAAATCCTGAGAAGCCCTGACACAGCAACGCTGATTCCAGCCCCGCACCAAAGCTGCAGCCGGAGCAGGGAGCTCATTTTGATTCGTGTTTGGGAGGCACAGAGTAGAGGGTTGGTGTGAAAATCCCATCTGAGCACCATCAATCTGCTCCCACGCAGCCTCTCCCAGCACACAGGTTTCTAAATGACAGTGCCACAGGGTCAGGGAGGGAAGGAACCCCCGAGTGCCTCTTCTAATTGAGCATTAGGCTGACAGCAAGCAGGAGGAAAGTCTGCCCACGCCTGCCTGGCTGAGCCTGCCCTGCACTGACCTTCAGAACACGGAGAATTTGCCATAAATTGATGGGATAATAGTTGGGAAATATGGAGGAAGCTGACACGGAGTGTCTTCAGAGGGTCACTGTTCTTCAGTGGCTGCCAAAGTGCAGAGTATTTAAAAAACCCAAACTTCCCAAGCACTATCAGATGCCTCCACAGACTGAAGCCCAGCTGATCCCCTCCAGCATAAAGAGCCCACTCATTTCCAAACAATTTAACTGCACTGGGTTCAGATCTCCTTATGGGTTTTAAGTGCCCAGACCCTGGCCCCAGGCAGTGCTGGCCACCCTCAGCGGGACAGGGTCAGCCTGCCTTGGACAGCATCTCCAGCCTTGCAGGAGGGAGTCTGATGAGGATTTTTGGGGAGGAGAAGTTGCCAGTGCTGCTGTGGGACCGATTCCTGATTCCATGGCCTGAGCAGTCCCCAGACCCCTCTGACTGAAGGGCTCTGTCCCTTCCCACAGCTCTGCTCCAGCCCCACAGCCAGCACCCCTCCTTCCTGCCTGCATTTGGGCTCTGGTGAGACTTTGGCCTCTGATTCCCACTGCCCACATGAGCCATAGATCACAGAGTCACAGAAGGATTTGGGTTGGAAGGGACCTTAAAGCCTATCCCATCCCAACCCTGCCATGGCAGGGACACCTTTCACTGTGCCGGGTTGCTCCAAGCCCCGTCCAGCTTGGCCTGGGGCGCTGCCAGGGAAGGAATGTGACACTCGGAGTGACCAAGGCCAGGTGCTTTGGCTGGCAGGAGGTGCAGCAGGGCAGGGTGGGCAGGGAGCAGAGGGCTTAAACCCAGCCCTGAGCCTAAGGCGCTGATCCAGGGGCTGGGCTGAGCCCAGGGGAGCATCCCTGCTCCCTGGCAGCACTGCAGCCCTGGCGTGGCCCAGTGGGAGCTGCTGTCTGTGCAGGGGGCTGGCTCACTTACGTCTGATGAACTCCATCAGGGAGAGGCTCTCCGTGTGCTGGGACCTCGGCCTGAGCTGGCTCAGCATGTCCTCCTTCTTCTTGCTGCCTCTGTCCTCCCCTCTTACCACCTGGGGACACACCAGAGGCTGTCACTGCACACGCCATGCCACAGCTTCCCCTGCCCTGGCCCTTCTCTCCCAGACCTGACACACAGCAGCCCAGCATGGCCATCCCTGTGGTGTCCAGCTGTGCTCCCTGCCCACACCAGGGCACAGAAAGCCAAAGGGGCACTGCTGGGTGTGTTCTGATGCCAAAGGGGCACTGCTGGGTGTGTTCTGACCCCAAAGGGGCACTGCTGGGTGTGTTCTGACCCCAAAGGGGCACTGCTGGGTGTGTTCTGACCCCAAAGGGGCACTGCTGGGTGTGTTCTGATCCCAAAGGGGCACTGCTGGGTGTGTTCTAATGCCAAAGGGGCACTGCTGGGTGTGTTCAGACCCCAAAGGAGCTGCAGGGGAGCCCCAGGAGCAGGCTGGGATGTCACTGCAGCCGCTGGGACACCGGCACTGACAGGAGCTGTGCTGCTGTGCCTGGCAGGGCTCAGGGCAGAGAGGTTTCAGGGGAAGCCACAGAGTGTTTACAGCTCTGCCACCCCATCAGCTCAGCAGCCCTGA
This sequence comes from Ammospiza nelsoni, assembly GCF_027579445.1. Classification (NCBI taxonomy): domain Eukaryota; kingdom Metazoa; phylum Chordata; class Aves; order Passeriformes; family Passerellidae; genus Ammospiza; species Ammospiza nelsoni. Next base: position 806,232 of record NC_080634.1, read on the forward strand.
TCCGAGCTGGGCAAATGAGTTCATTGAGCAGCAATTAGAGAGCTGTAATGGACAGGAGGAATCGGCAGCTCTTGGGCTGAAACCTCTGCTCTGAGATGAGAGTGCTCATTAAACAGCAGCGAGGTCACAGTGTCTGTGCTGGGGCTGCCACCTGCCCTCTTTGAGGGCAGAGGCAATGAACTCCTTTCCTGTTTTGAATTGCTGCAGCTCAGGCATTCATACATTTTTCAAATGCAAAGATAAAACCCCTTTCACTTTTCAACTGCCTCACAGGGGCTCTTCTCTGCTCTGAAACTGCAGCGTTTTCCAAAAATACATTCAAGCTGCTCCTTCCTCAGCTTCCAGCTGTTTGTACTTGTGAGAGTCAACAGTCTGCACGTCCAGACAAAAGCCAGCTCCCCCCAGTCCCCCAGGCTGGGATGTCCCTGTGTGTGACCCTTGCAGGGCACGTTTCCGTGCCTCAGCTGCGTGCACACGGAGCAAAGCCCTCACAGAGGGAGGCAGCTCCTCTCCCTGTGCTGCCTTGGCCCTGGCAGGGTGTTTCGCTGTCTGAAAGGATCAGGAAACACATTCCTATGGGCTGAAGGAAAGCAGGGGCAGAAGGAAAAGCAGGAATCCTGCCTGCTTGCTGTGGATGATGCTGGAATGGTGCTGCTGCACCATCAGAGATGCCCAAGCCCTGAGGAGGATGCTGTGCCTCTGCCACGGGGGATTTTGGCATTGTCACAGCAGAAATTTGTCAGGCTGGAGCTGGAAGGCGCAGTAACACGAACTGGCTGCTCAGCCCTGCCCCAGCATCTTGCCAAGGAGAAACAAACTCAGCTTGCAAAATGCCCCCACACTTGGATCTTCCTGGATGAATCCTTAAAGGACTCAGCTCCTTGCTGCCACTCATTACATCTGACGGTTCTGCAATCAGATTTTATCTGCATTTTTATCTGCCCCTGGACCCCTGAAATGTCCAGGTTGGACACTGGGGCTTGGGGCACCCAGGGACAGTGGGAGGTGTCCCTGTAACCCAACCATGCCATGATTCCATGAGTCCACTGGCATCACTGCCACCCTCGGGGGGCTGGAGGAGGCAGACAGGCTTCTGGGGAAGGAGAATGAAGCTGCCTCACAGTCTGCATCAGGAACAGCATCCCCAGCCTGAGCCTGGCCTGGGGAAATCCCCCACCTCCCTGCACAGACTGGAATAAACCCGGGCATGGCTGAGCAGGGCTCTGTAGGAGAGGAAAATGAAAGCAGCTTTCCCTGGCAGCTCCTGCTCTCCCCACCTGCTCTGCACCTGTGAGAAGGGCAGCCAGAGGTGCCAGCAGGCTGGCTTGATCCAAATGCACCCCTGGAAACAGGGATAAATGACCTGCTCTGTGACAGAGAGGTTCTCTTTGTTTATTTTGAGGTTTCTGCAGAGTTTCCCTCTGTCTGTGAACAGAACCTGGCACTCCCAGCTCGCTGAAAAGTAAGGTCAGAGAAGTTATTTTCATATTAGACAAACAAAGTGTAAAGCCTCACTGCTTGGGAAAGAGTTATTTTCCTTTTGACAAGGTCAGGCTCCCTACAAACACCTCATTATGCCTCTTCCAGCAGGTGTGGGTCCCTCCAGGGACCCTATTTCCAGGAGTGCTAAAATAACCAGCTGAGGGGCACCTTGCTCCCACCACAAGGGAGGATTATTTTTAGCTGCTGTTTGTGCCTGCCTTTAGAGCTCCCTGGGGAAAGTCCAGCTGTGGAGAGCAGGATTCCTGCAGCCTGTCCTGCCACTTGGCCCTCTTTGTTCCTCAGACCGTGCCCTGGAAGTGTCTGTTTTGTCTCTGAGAGCAGCTTTGCCCCTTTCAGTCCCTTTTTGTGTCACCCTCAGAGCTGCAGGATAGGCAGAGCCCGTGTGCCAGGAATTTTGGAATCTTGTGACAACACTGCTGCCTGCCTTGGGATGCAGCAACACCAGCAGATGGCAAAGCATGAGCTAAACTGCGGCCACACAGCAACTGGAGCGTGCTGGGAGTTCCTCACAGGAACAGGACACAACTCCAAGGAATGGTCTGGGCCCATGGAGGCAGGATTAAACTGGAATTACTGGGGAAAAAGCTGCTGTTGACTGAAACCAGTTTGTCCAGTATAAGAGCCTCATCCTCTCATCCCCTTCCTGAGATCATGACAACATCATGGCTTTGCCATGGTCAGCCCTCAAGAGGATCACTCAGGATACTTTGGTGCTAGAAACCCACAGACAAGCAGCAAAGCAGAGAAATAAAAATGTTCTGGGTTTGGAGCGACTAATTTAGGAGAAAAAGATCAAAAGAGCAGCTCCACACTATCATTAATGTTAACACCAGCCATTCCAGGGACTTCAAAGGAAGAATTCATCAGGAAAAGGTGAAGCTGCAGCGTGGAATAAAACACGTGGATGTGTCTTGGCTGGTGGGAGGAGGCAGCTCAGTCCCCAGAGGCAGAGAGGGCTCAGTGACACCCAGTGTTTGCTGCAGTGCCCACTGGGGAGGGTGGGCACCAGTGGGATCCCAGCTGGGGCTGCAGGAGCTCCTCAGAGCTGAGCTTTGCCAGGCTGTGCCTGAAGGGATGTGCTGTGGGCAGGACAGCACACACACACAGGAGAACACCCACTTCCAGCACAGCTTGGAGTGTGAGCTCCTGCAGCTCACATGTGTTACCCAGAACAGCACGTGGCAAACTTTCTGCAGAGCTTTTTATTTGAAATTTGTAGGCAGGGCTCCTCGCTAGTGCTGATACCCCCATGGGACAGGTGTGGCTGCCCCAGTGCCTCCCCTTCTGCAAGGAGGGCAGAATTTGGCTATTTACTCACTTTTCCTGCTATTATTTTTAGCTGTCAGCAGATTCCAAGAGCTTTCTGAGGGAGATGCAAAAATGGGGGAAATCCAAGAATTCAAGAAACTCGCATACTGCAGAGGGACACGTGGGTGCTCAGCCATGTGGGATGCTCCCTACAGATCCCAGCCAGCAGAGCAGGGTGAGATCTTCCTGCTCCTTTTAAAATCAATAGCCTGCTCCCCCTTAAACCCTTCCAGAGTGCAGCACTTGCCAGGAAGTGCAGCTGTGCTAGCTGGAAGTGCATTATCTGCTCTCGAGAGGCGTTTATGAAATTAATATTCCCATCAGCCCTAATGAAGAACTTTTCCCTAAGATGAGCCTCGAGCCTGCTGGCCCAAACCTTTCCCAAGGCTTGAGAGCAGCCCAGGCTGCAGGAGGAGCAATCAGGCATGCTGCATTTGGGGTCACCCCCTCCTGCCATGCACAGGGCACCCCATCACCTCACAGCTCAGGTCAGCAGCAATAAATCACTACACCCCCAAGCTGAGCTGGCAGAACAGGTCAGGGAACCCCCAGTCTGCACTGATTCCTGTGGAGACTCAGGCAGCGTCAGAAGAAATGAAGGATTGCTCTGCGCAGACTTGTTCAGACAGGGAGGTTTCGACGCTGTCCCGAGGTGCAGCACACGTGGAGGGCACCGACACCACCTCCAGCACGGCCAAGAGGAGCACAGCTTCACCTCCTGAGCGTGTCCCAGCAGCTCCAGCCACATCCCAGCCCTCAGAAACAGCTCCTCTGCCAGCACAGCTCGTTCTGCTCTGCTGCTCCCGAGGCGCTGCCACGCACAGCCGGGACGCTTGGGATGCTCCTGAGCTGTGTCACGCCCTGGGGAGCAGCTCTGGACTGCTCAGATACTCCCTGCCCTGCTCCCCAGCTCTGCTGTAGAAGAGCTGTCCTCATCTGCCAGGAGCCCACTGATGGAATTTCGATTCCCCCTCCAAAGGTAGTGATTTCTCCTGGACAAAAGCTGCCAGGGTGGACAAAGCCGGTGCCCTTCACCTCCCCTGGCAAACCTCTGGTAAACATGAGAGTCTGGGACTGCATCCTCGCCAAGGCACAGGACTCTCAGCGGTTCTGGTTCCTGAGGCAGACATTTCAGCCCTACCGAGGTGTATGTGTGTGTGCAGAACCTCTCCTACCTCTTTAGGCATTTCCCGTGGGAAGAAGAAGTATGGCAGGGCGCACAGGGCCACCAGGCTGGCGGCCACCAGGAAGCCGAGCCACCAGGCCCCCACCCAGCGCGGGTCCTTGTTGGTGAGCTGCACCTCAGCTGCAAGAGGAGAGGAGAGGGGCATCAGACCGTGCTGGCACAAAGCAGGGACCCAGTGCACCAAAGGCTGGCCCCTGCCACCCCCAGCACCAACCAGCCCCGAGGTGGTGGCTCCCAGCCTGGGACCATCAGTCCTGGGGCCTGGGCAGCATTTGTCCTGCTCATCCCACCACTAAATCACATTTCATGGTCTCTGCCCCATTTCATTGCCGCCCCCAGGGCGTCCAAAGAGCCCCTTTGGATGGAGACAGCAGGCACAGGGATGTGCTGGATGCCCACTCTGCCCCATTGACACAGAGAACCCCCAGGAGGCTGGAACACCCCTGCTCCAGAAGCTGTGCCAGCACTTGTGGTGCCTCACCTGATGTTACTTTGTCGATGTCCACGTAGAACCTGAGCATGGCAGAGCCCAGCATGAAGGCCACCCCCGGCCCCACGACCGTCAGGGAGAACAGGATTCCTGTGGGGCACGAGAGCAGGGAGGGCTCAGCCTGGGAAAGGGACCTGGGGGACACAGGGGCCTCAGGGTGGGACCAGGCTCTGCTGCACCTGCCTCCAGCACAGCCCATTTCCCTGGCAGCTTTCCCATCTCCAGGAGTAACAGCCCCATGCTCCCCACCTTCCTTTCCCACGTGGAATTCCCTTTGGCTCAGACCTCTCCTGACACTCAGCCTCCCAGAAGGACTGCAGTACTCCCAGGAACAGGAGGTGCCCCTTGGCATCAGTAATCCAGGGAACACCAACTTTTACAAGGTGAAGGAGATAAAAGTTATGCGTGAACTCTTCTCTGTGAATTGCTGATAAAAGAAATCCACACATGTAACATTCAACTCCTACCTTACATGTGAGGGGTTTGGATCATCTACCAGAACAAAACTTGATGCTGTGCTTCCTTTTTTCAGCAGTAATGACCTGCTTTTGATCTACCTTTGCTGCTCCATTCAGTTCAAGGCTGTCACAGGTAGCGGCTGGGAAAACTGGAAGGAGCTGCAAGGACCACCTTGTCCATCCCACCATGCCGGGACATCCCTGTGGGCCTGTGCCCAAGCTGTTCTCCAACAGCCCCTCTGCTGAAGGGTACCCTCCCCTCTCCCAGGTGGTTAATACTGCTTTCTTTGGTTTGTTTGGTTTGGTTTAGTTTTTTTGGCTTTGCTGGCAGCTAAACAGGGTCCCCACTGCTGCCCCTTAAACCTACAGCTGCCACTTGTGAACACAGAGATCAGACTGTCCCTCTGGTCCTTCCTGAAACCTCTTTGGAGGAGGATATGGAGTTTTTGCCATCCTCAGGCCAAAACCCCCAGCTTCAGCCCCAAATGGCGTTTCCCAGCTCTCCTGCTGCCTGCCCAAGCCCGAAGCGCATAAACCCTTCCTGCAGAATCCTTCCTGGCCGTGGGCAGAGCAGAAGGGCTGTAATGAACCCTGCTCTCATTAATGCCCATTATCCCAGCCCGAGAACAGCCTCACCCAGGTAGAGGGGGGAGTTCCTGTGGCTGGCGAAGTCGTCGATGTAGGAGATGCCGAAGGGCTGGATGGGCACGCCGCCGATGCCCAGCAGGGCCTGGGCCACGAACATCACCAGCAGCACCTCGTGGTTCTCCCTGGAGCCGTGGGGAGGGCAGCTGGCGTCGCTCAGGTTGGCCCCAGCGCCCGGGGCCCCGGGCTGGCACAGGTCCGTGGTGTTGCTGAAGGTGCCTGAGGTGACAAGGGGACAGCTCTGAGGAGCTGGGTCTGCAGGAAGGACTTCTTCATTTAGGCACTGGAAGGCTCTGAGCTCTCCCTGCAGCCTTTCCCAGGAGAACACCCCCAGCTCTGGATCTGCTCCAGCAGCTCCATGTCCTTATCTCGGTCCTTGTCTTATCCTTATCCTGGTCTTAGATGGCAGGTGAAAGAAAACACAAGGAAGTGCAAAGATCACTGCACTGGTGTTTACAGAGACAGGATCATGAGCCAGGAAAGCCTTCAAGGCTTTTCCTCCATCAAAGGTCACTCCCAGAACCTTTGACAGACCGCCCAATACAGGTAACTGAGCAAACCTGCAGAGTTTGTGAGCGGCTACCCAGGAAATGAGAGCTCGTTTTTCTCAGAAGAGGAAAGGGCTGATTCTAGCACCCTCATCTTCCTCAGAACCCCAGGCAAGGGGGTGCTGGCAGCAGGATTTCCATGGTTATGCCCCAGATCCTGGGGAACTCCAAGCGCTTGGACTCTAGCCCACCTGCAGCAGCACTGCTGAAACACCAACTCAGTGTTTCCAAGCTGGGGTTGCAGCTGGCCCCTGCTTGCAGCCAGCAATGGTTCACCTATTCAGCCTTCCTTTGGTGTCTGCAGTTGCCTGAACCAGCTGCTCTCCCTCTGGTGAGCCAAACAAAAGCTGTTCAGTGGAGGTTTCTAGAAGGTTTGCTGGAACTTCATGGCAGGAACTGGGGAGGTAGCGAGTTACTTGTTTTCTCCTTTCTTTCTGTTTCCATCCCTTCATTTTCCTTAGGGAGAAAATCCCAAACCTACGCTGTCCTGTTCCCTACATGAGTGATTTAAACCCTTTCTCAAGGGAGGCTGATATTCCAGTGGGGTCTAAAACCTCAAGGACAGCCCAGCTAGACCAGGGAAGGCAGGTGAGGCTGGACATGCAGCAAACAAGGGGAATCCGAGGGACAGCCTGCATTTTGATTGTTTTCCTGCCCTTTCCCATGGTTCCCACATCCCCCTGGCTCTGCTTTCCACCAGTAGCTGTTGCCTCTCAGGGCTGGGATGATTTCATTCTCAGAAAAATAACATTTCCTGAGGACAAGCCAACAGCTTGCAGCTCTTAGTGCCTGGTGGGAAGGGCATTTCACAACAGCTCCCACTGCCAGGGGGCAGGGATAGGTGGGATGTTGGGAAGGAATTGCTCCCTGTGAGGGTGCCTGCCAGGGAAGCTGTGGCTGCCCCCGGACCCCTGGGCTGGTGGAAGGTGTCCCTGCCATGGCAGGGGCGGAACGAGATGATCTTTACGGTGTTTTCCACGCGAACCATCCTGTCACTCTGCTATTTGCTCCTGGTGTCCCAGGGCCCAGGGCAGGTTCCTGAGCAGGTTCCTGAGCACTCACTGGCCACGGAGCGGTCGTACTCGTAGGGCCCCGTGAGGAAGTGTGGCAGGGCCATGAGGAAGCCGGCCAGGGACACCAGCAGGGCCCCGCAGCCGATGAGGCGCGGCCGGTGCACGCGGCTGCCCAGGTAGCTGACAAAGACGATCAGCAGCGTGTTCCCAACCTGCAGGGACAGAGCAGCGCTGTGTCCCCGGGCAGGGCAGCACGGGGACAGCGCCCAGGGGCACGGGGACACGGCTGGGGACACGCTCACCTCGTTGAAGGAGGCCAGCAGCCCCGAGGTCTGGCTGGAGAGGCCGTAGCGGCGCTCGATGGTGGAGATGGAGCTCTTCAGGTAGCCCGAGACCAGGAGCTGGGAGAGCTGCAGCAGCCCGTGGCAGAACACAAAGAACTGCCAACACAGAGATGGAACCCCCAGCAGGGTCACCCAGAGCTGCAGGGTCACCCAGAGCTGCAGCACAACCAACTGCATCCCCCCCAGAAAGGCACCATTATCCAACTTAAACCTCTGACCACAAGCCCTGGAAATATCACCCCTGCTCTACCAGCAGTGAAATCTCCTGAGGTCAGGTCAGAACCACGGAATTGACCCCTGCCAAAGATCACAGCAGGGTCAGTATCTGCGAGAAGGCTGTAATATCTTAGCTGAGAAGTGGCTTTGGACAAACACATGGCTTCAGCTGGGATGATCCCTGTTTGTGTTGGCCCTGTCCCTCGGATGCAGCAACAGAAGGGAGGTTGCACAACACCCAGGGGCAGACAGCCATCCCAGTGCTGGGAGCTTTTCTGGGACAGGAACGAGCCCTGCCAAACACACCAACAAACAACTCCTCTGGAGAAAGTCAGCAGGGACAAGAATTCAGGCTGCTTTCCTTTCCCTCTCACAAAGCCCTAGATGTAAAACACATCTCCTTTGGAAAATGTCATGGCTCTATTCCACTTCCAGACTGAAGCCACCTCCCTCCTGGTGCCTTGTGGCTCTGCCAGGCACCCCTCCAGCCCCCGAAGGAGCTCAGATATCCAGCCCAAACAGTCACGCACCCTCAGGACACGGCCCACCCATCTCCCTGTGGGACAGGCTGGATGCCCTGGCTCCTTCCAGAGCTGCTGCCCTCAGCCTGGGCTGGTGCCCAAACGCTGGGGCACTGCTCCTGCTCTGTGTGTTTTGCAGCAGCTCCCACCATGGAGAAACTGCTGAGTCTGGCCTGGATTTCTGGATTTCTGCTGCATCTCGTTCTGATCCAGGCCTCAGTGAGGTCACTGCCAAACTGGGCTGCTCTGACAGCCAAGGCAGCAGCCCCAGCACAGAGAGGGGGAAGGTCAAACCCCTGGGAATGGCAGGGCTGGGCTGAGGTCACTGCACACCAGGACAGCATCCAGGACCCCCTCCTTCCAGGCTCACGTCACCACTGAGGGCTGCAACGTGTCTGGGCTGGGAAAGTGTCACCCAGCCAAAGGAAAGCGTCCCCAGTCAGCTTTGCTGAACTCCTGCGTTCCTCCCAGTCACTGCCCGTGTCCAGGCTCTGCTTGCTGAGCACATCGCTTCAGAGGGAAAGGCTGAAACCAGAGCTGCTCATTGCAGCATCCACAGCACACAGCCCCCCGAGCATCCAGATCCTGGAACTGCAGGGGTTTACAGAGCTGCCCAGCACTGCCCTGCATCCTCTGCAGCTCCAAGTGCATTGGCAATCTGGTATTTTAGGAGAGATGGCCCTGCAGTGGCTTGGGCAATGACCCCAGTCCTGCCTCCAGGGGCTCTTTGCTCTCAGCCATCCATTTTCTGTCAGGAAAAGAAAGAGCAGCCTTTGCCTGGCCTTTGGATCTGCTGGACTGGCGGGACTGATGTGGTGCCCAGCAGGTGACCTGGACTGGCAGACACCAGGCTTTTCCCAAGGCAGCAGGACACACCATGGACACCAGGAGCAGCCCCAGGGCTGAGCTGTGCTTGTAAAGCCTTCCCTTAATCCATGGAATTAAACAGCTCAGAGAACCCAAACCACTGCTGCTCCCACCCCACATGTGCAAGGGAACAGAGAAACACCCTCCATCCTAGGCAGCCAGTCAATCACAGAGCTGGGAATGAAACGCCAGTAGTTCCACTCCTGGTGGTGTGGCAAAGGCCCTTTTCCAAGGGCTGCCTGTGTTTGCAGGGTGGATGGAGCAGCTTGGCAGCAAACTCTGCCCCGAGGGCTCCCAGCTGACAGCAGCACGTCCCCACCACGCTCCCTCCTCGTGCCTGGGACGTTCTGGGGCTATTTTCAGAGAGGGTTTGTGCCTCAGCACGTGGCACAGGCACACTGGGCTGAGCTCACGGCAAATGGCTCTGGCAGGAAAAGCCGGACCAAAAACCAGTTTGGCTGGGCCTGTGGCTGGGAGGGGCTTAAATCCCATCCAGTGCCACCCCTGCCATGGCAGGGACACCTCCCACTGTGCCAGTCCCATCCAGGTGGCCTTGGGCACTGCCAGGCATCCGGGGCCTCCCCACCCTCCCAGGGAGCAATTCCTTCCCAATATCCCATCTAAATCACAGTGCTCCTTGAAGCCAAGCAGGGCAGGTTTTGGTTATGTCCCTCAGCTGCATTGGGACATGTGGTCATGGTTTTTGTGACACGCTCTCTGGAGATATAAATACCCATAAAAACTGCAGTGCTGTGATTTTTGGTCCTCCAGCCACTTCAAACACATCCAACCACATTGTGCAATGGTTCTGCGGCTCTGCAAGAGCCATTCAAACCCTGGGCTGCAAGTTTTGTTCTCTGAGGAAGTCATTTAGAAACCGGACAGGGCGGCCTGACTTCTTGAAAAATAAGCCCAGGAGAAAAAGGGAAAACATCCTGTGCTGAGGACAATTGTGCTCTTGGTGACAAGGGCTTCCTCCACATCTGCCCGTGGCAGGGCTTGCGACAGGAGGGTCTGCAAGGTCCCCCCAGCCCAAACCAGTCTGGGATTTTGGGATCTACCATCACAGGTACAGCAAAATACAACTTGATTCTGCTGCCCCTGCCCCTCAATGCTTCAATCTTTGAACTCTTTAAAATATCTCCTCATGGAAAAATCAGCAGGGCCATATTTCTAGAGATAAACTTGCTGGGGAGTAAAGAAGAACCAAGCAAAGCCCAGCAGATAAAAAGCAGCTGAATGGGCTGAAAGAGGACTGGGCAAGAGCCTCAGGCCATGCTCTGTGTCTCCAGCCTCTGTGCAGGCTCTGCCTCAGTGACTCACTTGGCTCCTGCCACAGAAGGAGGGTGAGTAAATGCACCAGCATTTGTAGAAAAACCCTCAAAACCCCAAATCTTTCCCACAAAAGGGACGGAGAAGTCTTGAGCCTTTAGGTCCAACTGTCATGTTGTGCACTCTGGCCTGGTGAGACTCCCTAATGAGCCAGGTAATTGGCTTCCAGCTACCCTGAATGTTGTAATGCACTGTGATAGGGTGCCACTATTGGTAACAGGGAATTATTGAGCCAGAAGGGAAAGAAGCAGATGTTGCAAACACAGGGAACCATTCCACGTGCAGCCTGTGGTCCTGCAGAGCTCCTCAAGCCCTCACATGGTGGGCCTGGGCTTGCACCAAACCCAGGAGGACCCGGGACTTAGAAGTAAGGCTTCACACTGACAGAGCCAGGGCTAGATGGGCTCTTGGGCAGGAATTGTTCCCTGCACAGGTGCCCAGAGCAGCTGTGGCTGCCCCTGGAAGAGTCCAGGTTGGACAGGGCTTGGAGCAGCCTGGGACGGTGGAAGGTGTCCCTGCCATGGCAGGGGTGGCACTGGATGGGCTTTGAGGTCCCTCCAAGCCATTCCAACCCATCCCATCCCAACCCATCCTGTGACTCTCTGGAGGAGCTGGGAGTCAAACCTGCACTGAAACGTCACTGCCCCACCACTGGCTGTGGAATGGAGACACCTGCACACCAAAGGCACCTGTACCCTGGGAAACCCAGGGGCCATTTCCCAAGCACACCTGGTGCCCATAAATCCTCCCAGGGCCCTCTGCAGGGGGCTGAGCTGCTGTTTCCCAGCCCGGGGAGCCGAGGGGGTGCTGGGGAGGCAGGGGGTGTTTACCTTGATGCTGAGAAAGGGGCTCCTGCAGAGCCTGCTGCGGGCCACGTCGGGCTGGCTGCTCCCCGTCATGCTGTCAGCCTGTCAGGGATAAATCATCAGCACAATGCTCCTGGCCGGGCCTCAGCTCCCCCCTGCCCGGCAGGCAAAGCCCTGCCAAACACCCCCACAGCGGCACACGGGTCTCCCCGGCGGGCACCGATTGTTCCTGCGACAAGGCAGCCTGCGAAATGTGAACCCCAGAGGCTGCGAGGTGAAACGCTGCTCAGCAGGGCCAAGGACAACATTGTGCAACACTTCTGGGGTCGGTGTGACTCCTTATCAATGGCCCGGGTGATGGGGCACCCTCGGCTGCTGCCGGCAGCAAACTCTGCCAGGGCAGCTGGCAAAGCTGATGGCTGTGCTGCCATCCAGAGGCTCCTCAGCTGCCTGGAGAAGTGCGAATCGAAGGGGAGCAGTGGGCTGCAGAAATGGGTTTCCAGAGGGATCCCACGGGCTGCAGAACCCCAGAAGTTCAAGGAGACGCAAAGTCCTGGCCCTGCCCTGCCCAGGACTCCCTGCATCCCTCTGGAGGGATCTGTCCGGGCTCGGGGGCAGCAGCTCCTTGCTCAGCAAGCCCTTCCCATCCCTCTCCATGCTGGGCACTGCTGGATTAAAGCCCTGCATCCCTCCCTGTGCTGGATTAAAGCCCTGCATCCCTCCCTGTGCTGGGCACTGCTGGATTAAAGCCCTGCATCCCTGCACATCCCATTGCCACCGCGGCGTTCCCGCATCTCCCCTGGAATTACCCCTCCAGGCTCGCTTCTGGACCCTCAGCCAGCACCTAAACGCGCCCATGCAATGGAATTCCAGCCCGTGGGGAGCCAGCAGCCCCTCCTGCCCGCAGGTCTCCTTCCCTCCTCCCCAGGGACCCGCGATGTCTTTGTTGGGTTTCAGCGGCCAGGCTTCCTGCTCAGGAAGCTGCATTGTTCCCAGGCACGCTAGAGCCATTAGGCTTTAACTTGTTGTTCAGCACATTCTAATAGATGTTTTCATCTCCGCAGCAAATGGGGTGAAAGGCTTCCCATTATTGCTGTGTGTAATTCTATTTCCCCCGTGATGAGAGGCAAAGGAGCGGGGACCCGCAGCCTCAAACTAATTAACAAAATGCCGGGCTTGATGTAACTTCTCGCAGGAGCAGCCTGCCTGCGCTGTGGTGTTCATAAACCCTGAGAGGTGAATTCCACAGGGGACCCGCACGAGTCCTGAGTGCCACAGCAGCCTCTGCAGAACGCGATTGCTGCCCTCAGCCCCTTCTGAGAGAGACTGCTGTAACAAATGCAGGCTGGGATCAATACAGCGGGTTTGATCCTCGATGGAAGCAGGCAGGAAAAACTGCCCGGCCCCTGGAGGTCCAGCTGAGCAATGCTGGGGCAGAGGCACCTGCCTGGCTCCAGCCCTGATCAATTATCGACAGCCCCGAGCTTGCTGCTGCTGCTGCCCCTGGGGTGCTCAGGGGGCAGGAAAAGGGTGGAACAGCAAAGGCAGGAAACCCAAGGGAGCCTGGATTTCCGGGGATGGGAATACTCATGGAGCTGGAAGCAGGCTCCATGTCCTCTAATGTCTCTGTCCCTCATTAGACCTGCAAACCACAAATCCAGAATGCACCCTGTTATCCTTTCCAGCTCTCCTTTACATGTGTGGAGGAAGGAGGTAGGGCGCCTGACCCCCGGGCAGTGCTCAGCAGAGACATCAAACACCAGGGTTTGCCAGCAGATCAAACTGAGCACAAACCCTGCCCTCAGATCCCGCCCAGCTCACCCAGCTCCTCTCCCTTAGGAAGGAAACTAAACAGAAAAGTACTTTGATCCTGCTGAGAGGACATCAAATAAAGAGGGAGATAAGGCTTAACTGATAAAAAAAAAGAAAAGAAGGAAGGAAGGAAGGAAGGAAGGAAGGAAGGAAGGAAGGAAGGAAGGAAGGAAGGAAGGAAGGAAGGAAGGAAGGAAGGAAGGAAGGAAGGAAGGAAGGAAGGAAGGAAGGAAGGAAGGAAGGAAGGAAGGAAGGAAGGAAGGAAGGAAGGAAGGAAGGAAGGAAGGAAGGAAGGAAGGAAGGAAGGAAGGAAGGAAGGAAGGAAGGAAGGAAGGAAGGAAGGAAGGAAGGAAGGAAGGAAGGAAGGAAGGTTGTTCAGAGTGTTGCAGATCCATCACCTGCTGTTATTCCTTCAGCTACAGGTGCAGGGTTTGTCCTCAAAGCCCAGTTTTCTTCCCACTTCTGTCCTGGGTCAGTGCATCCCTCAGAAAGGCCTGGCGTGGCAATCCCAGGGATCTGAGCTCAGCCTCACACCAGGTGATGCCACTAAAATCCTGCCAGGAATGCCAGCCTCACCTGCCTGGCACCTCCCCTCTGCTCCCAGGGGACAGTGACTGCAGGGAGCTGCAGGCTGGGAATAACCCCCATCTGTGCAGGGAAGGATCCCTTGGGTTGGGAGGGACCTTAAAACTCACCCAGTGCCAGCCCTGCCATGGCAGGGAACCTTCCACTGCCCCGGCTGCTGCCAAGCCCTGTCCAGCGTGGCCTGGGACACTGCCAGGGATCCAGGGGCAGCCACAGGGAGGAATTCCCTCCCCAAATCCCACCTCATCCTGCCCTCAGGCAGTGGGAAGCTTTCCCTGTCCTGTCACTGCCTATATCTGAGGCCATCTCCCAAACCATTTGCAGCACTGATTCAGACGCTCCACTCGTCCCCAGGCTGCCTTGCTTTGACACCAGGGCAGCAGAAACGCCCCAGACCCCTCAGGGAGCTGCAGCAGGGTCCTGGCTGTGCCAGCAGGGTCTGGGCTGGGTGCTCAGCACCCTGTCCCATTCCCCAGGCCATTTCTCCTCCCAAAGCCTTCATCAGCAGCTGCTCCCTGGGCTGAGCAAGGAGAGGCACACGCTGGGCTCAGCAGAGCGTGAGTAAATAACAGCCAATGTAAGACAGCAAATTAAACCCCAGCAGGGCACTGGAAATGCCAGCAAATATTCCAGAATCTGTCTTCCTTCTGCTGAATAATTCTGCCTCTGGAGGCTGGAAGGGTGTCAGGGTGTGTATTTACCAAGGGGTAATTTGTGTATTTATGTGCCTGGGGTGAAGGGGAAGCTGGCTTGGAAGATGTGGGTGCAGAGATGCTTTATAACACAACAGAAGGGAAAAGCAGTGGACACACAGCATGGGAAAAGGCAGGGAACAACAAGGGATGCAGGGATGCGCCCGAGAGCTGCTCCTGCCTTGCACCATGTGGCAAAAAGAAAGAGAAATGAGATGGGCCCAGCTCAGTGACTCTGTGCAATGAGAAATGGGCCACAGATGACAGAAATCTTACAAGAAATTAGAATAGGAAAGCATTGCTGGAGGTTAAAAATGAGAGGCACAAGGAAAGCTGGTGTTGGAACACATGACGTGCAAGCACGGGCAGTGAGGGAGAGGCTCAGCCCTGCCCTGGTACCCCTCTGCGGGGGGATGATGGAACCCTGCTCCCCAGGTGCGTGCTGTGTGCTGAGGCCCCCCAGAGCTGCCTGCCTGTCCCTGGCACCCAGGCTGAGGGGGCTCCTGCGGGGTGACCAGCAGCACCGTTACACTGCTCCTGCCCCGTCCCTGCCGCCACCTGAGGGTTCCTCTGGGGCTCCAGGCTTTGTGGGCTTTGCCACACCGGGACTTCCCAGCTCTGCCAGTTTTGCTCCTCCCCTCCACGGTTCCATGCAGAATGTTGAGCACAGAAGTCACCCCTGTGTTCTGGATGGAGGCAGGTGCTGAATACACCCCCTGGCCTGGGAGGGACAGATGTGGCTGTGCTGCAGGAAAGCCTTGTCCTGTGCCCACTTTCTTATCTTAGCACCACCTCCTGTGTCTGGCAGGCAAACCCTTCCTGCCTCGAGCAGCTCCAGCCCTGGGTGGGAGTCAAAGTGCTGAAGGAAGGATGAGGAGCCCAATTCCAGCAGGAATCTGCCTTCCCACAGGCTGCAGGCAGTGCTTGGCTCTGTGGACAAACACCTGCCAAGAGAAGCCTGAAGGGAAGAGATCCCAAACCACAGCTTCCCCCGTTTGGGGTTCCATACACCATAAATACTTTCCTGATGTTTTTTCCCCTCTGTACTTCACTGCTGCTCGGACAGGAGTGAAAACTGAGAAAAACACAGATTTTCTGCTGAGTTCCCCTGAAAGCTGTGAGAGTTTGCAGTGTAAGGAACAGCTGGAGGAAATGGGCAGAGCCAGAGTGGCTCCAGGGACACAGACACCTCTGGTGAGAAAAATGAACTTTTTGAAGGGGAAGCTGTTGCAAAACAAGGAGCAAGAGCCCCTGCAATGGCCCCGTGCCTCGAACACACATCCTGAGTGGAAACCCCGGCAGCTCCCTGGAGCTGAGACCTCCTGGAGCAAACCAGAGCTTGTTTGCTATTTATTATCTGTAACTTCTGACAAAAGAAACCCCAACAAGTCCAGCTTCTCCATCTGCACTCATGGTCTGCCCAGGAGCACAGACCTGCTCCTCACACTGAGTATTCCACAAGGAGCAGCTGCACCCCAATCCTGAACATTTATTTCCAAGGGACATTCCAGGGCAGCTCTTTACCCCCTCCACACTAACCCAGGGATTACCAGCCAGAGCATCCCCAAATTTTGGAGGTGGACAGTACGACATGCTTCACCAGGAGCTGGGAATGATGCTGGCCACCTGCAAGCAACAGGGAGGGATGGATGGATGGATGGATGGATGGATGGATGGATGGATGGATGAGCAGTAAAATGCTGCTGCCAGGAAAGGGAACTGAGCAGAGCTTAGGAGAAGTGAGAAAATTCCTTAGCCAGCAAGAGAGGAGCTGGCTGTGAACAGCAGATGAAACACTGTGGGTGGGACAGACCTGGTGACATTTCTGGGTGCTGATGGACAAGGAGCAATTGCTGGAGCGAAGCCCCAGCCTGGAGCAGCTGGTGGGGGCTGGAGCTGGCACAGGAAAAGGAGGAAACGCTGGTATTTTGGGCAGCAGGGGGAACTACCCAGTGTCCTTCTCCCATTATTTAACATTGATGGACTGCACTGTGATCCATACACTTGGAGGGACCAAGAAAGTCCAGTGCAAATGGAATTAATTCCCGAGGTGCCCAGACGTGCAGCTGGAGGCACAGCTAGCCCCAGCCGGGCTGTCTGACAGTAACAAGCCCTTTCCTGCATCCCTGGGCGTGATCGTGTCCTGGGGTTTCTCCAGCCCTGCGCTCGCTCTCGGTTTTCCCTGGATGGCGCCCCAGAGCCTTGTGGTGTTCCAGTCGTGTCTCAAGGCAGGAATTCCCCTTGCCGTCTGCTCTGCCTCCCACACTGCCTGCACTTCCCTGGAAAAACACCTTTCCAAAGCCTGCCGTGCCAACGGCAGGTGCTGAGGGGGGAAATAGAGCTCCCAGGCCATCCCCCAAAGCCGCACCATGGCTCAAGACACGCAATATTTAACCTACTCCAGCCAGGGTGCATGTGGCAGGTCCAGGGCAGGGCACGGGGCAGAGCAGCATCCCTAGAGAAGCACTGGGAGCACACTGGGAGCACACTGGGAGCCAGGAACCACGGAGGAACCGGGGCTCTGTCCCACTGTCCCAAGCTGCTCCAAACCCAGTCCAACCTGGCCTGGAGCACTGCCAGGGATCCAGGAGCAGCCAGTGCTTTTGGGACATGCAGTGCCATTCCCTCCTGACACAGGGGCGTCCTTGCCCTTGGGTGCCCATCGCCAGGGGTGGGATCGGAGCAGCAGCCCCCACACAGGAGGGGACAGAGCCCACCCACCCTGCAGAGCCGTCCCCTTGTCCCCATGCCCAGCAGTGCCACCTGACAGAGCAGCAGGTGTGGCCAGCCCCAGCCCAACCCTGAAATCCGTGCTCCAGGGAGGACAGGCTGTTCCCACGGCTGGCTCCCGGGGGACGTGCCCGTCCCAAAGGCTTGAGGGACACGGCAGCTCCCCGTTTGCAGGAGCCAGCAGGAACACAGCCTCCTGCTGCTCCCAGAGCCCTGCAGCCGGGGAAAGCTCGGTGGGAGCAGCTCAGCACTGAGCCCAGAGCCTGCCATGACTCTGGGGCTGCAGGATCAGCGCTCCTCCCTGCTGGAGAGGCTTGGCTCGGCCAGGCTCCCTGTGCCAGCCAGGCACGGGTCAGATCCACGCTGCCTGCCCCTTCCCAAGATCCGGGCTGCAAACAGCCAGTGCCCTTCTAGGAGAAGTGAAACCACGGGAGAAAGCCAGCGGGGCAGCAGTGGGAAAATGGGAAAATTCCCTGCAGCGCGAGAAATGAGTGGGAAAAGAAAAGACCCTCAAGTAAATAAGCACAAGCAGAGAGGGAGCGACAGAGCACGGTGCAGGGGCTGTCACGGAGCGGGCACGGAGCAGGCACGGCGACACTCCTCTTTGCGCCCCTGAAGCTGCTCCCAGCCCAGCAGAGCCCTGCAGGAGCGCAGTTCCCGTCGCGCAGGCACCCTGCCCCGGCGGGCAGCCCTGCACACTCACCCCGGAGCACACTCTCCCGATGCTCCTCACCCCCGGCAGCCGGGCTGTCCCTCTGCCGCCGCCGCCGGGGCCATTCGGGCTGGTCCTGCGGTGGGCATGGCTCTGCGGAGGTGGGGCTTCTTCCTGCGCCTCCACTGTTAGCGGCGGAGCAAATCCCAATTTTGCAATCACGTTCCATAGGGTTTCATGTGTTCCCGTGTTTTCCTGCAGTCCCGGGGTGCCAGAGTGTGCGGTTTGCTGAGCCGGGGCTTTGCCAGCTGCGTACCCAGCCCCAGTCCCAACCGGGCTCGGCTTTCCCTCCAGCTCCAGTTCCCTCTCTCCTCCCTGCAAGGATCCCGTTCCTCCAGGGCACTTTCCTTGCGTTCGTTTTCTCACTTTGCTTCATCTGCGGGCTATTTTTTCTATAAATTTTGAAGCCGTGGTGTAATCCTAGGATTTGGGAAAGGGAAACTTTGTTTATCTAACCCTGGACTATTTATTTTCAAGGTCTCCCCAGTACTCTCTTGCTCTGAGCACCGAGGCTTTTCCCGATGAGAGCAAACAGGCAGCCGCATCCCTGCCTGCCCTCTGGCAGTGGGAGCCATTCCCTGTGTCCTGTCCCTCCATCCTTGTCCCCAGTCCCTCTGCAGCTCTCCTGGAGCCCCTTCAGGCCCTGCCAGGGCTCTGAGCTCTCCCTGGAGCTTCTCCTCTCCAGGGGAGCACCCCCAGCTCTGCAGGCAGACAGGTGCACAAACACAGGCGAGCTTTGCCAGGGCAAATTCCCACTTGGATTCCATAAAGCTGCAGCCACAAGCAGCTCCTGGTTATCCCAGCTCTGAGTGGGACATTTCCCCTCTCAGGGCGGTGGTGAGGCAGAGAAAGGCACAGACCTTTCCCTCCTGGCATTTCTTGGGCTCTGAGGATGGGACAGCCCGCAGGACACGCAGGGCAGAGGCACCTGATGTTTCCCAAGGGAAGATCATCTGCTTCGTGTGCATTACAGCTCATTACACAGTAATTAAACCCCCTTTATTGGCTCTGGCAGCGCAGGAGGGTTTGGCTGGGCAGGACACGGCCACACCAGCGCGTCCCAGAGCACTCTGCACCCGAGTGACCCCGAGCTGGGCTCCACTGCAGAGGGAAGGAACCTCACCGGCCCCAGAGGCTCTGCAGGGCTGCAGGAAGGCATTAACAGATGGAAACAAATATTATTAATATTTTACCGCCGCACTGCTCCTTCCTGTGCACAGAGCATCCCCCGGGACCCCGGAGTGGGGGGGATGTGGGGCTGGGAGGGGGCAGTAACCCAGGGGAAGAGGAGAGTGTATAGCTGCTGGGCAGCACGAGGCAGCCATCCCAAAGAGCCCCGACACGGGATCCTGCAGGCAGGGAAAGGGGGACACCCAGGATCGCAGAGGCGGTAGCGTCCCGCTGCCATATTCCATGGGAGAAGAGCACCATCTATGGACTCCTCCGCAGCTCTCGCTCCGAGCTGCTCGGGGCTCCGCAGCTGCTCCGGCTGCTGCTCCATCCCACGGCCAGGGGGTGCCCAGAGCGCCTCGTCCCCGCTCCGTGCCCCGGCTCCGGGACGCGCCCGTGGGATGCTCCCGAGGGATGCCCATCCATCCCGGGCAGGCTGGACAGGGCTTGGAGCCACCTGGGGCGGTGGAAGTGTAAAACCCCTCAGCCCAGCCCGATCCCAAAAAGCCCCGGGGTGTTCAGAGCAGGGCGGTGCTGGTCCCGGTGCCTCTGGAGCCTCTGGCGTCCTGCCTGCTGCTGCCGCTCTCCGGCCAAGAGATTTCCCGCTGCTCCTTCGGCCTTCAGTTCATGCGGTCTCCGACTGTAGGGATGTGCCGCCCCCGAGTGCCTCCCCAAAGGCTAATTCCTGTTACAGCAGGCAGGGGCTGGGGCAGGTGAGGGGGCTGAGCGCTCTGGGGCATGTGCAGGGAGGAGAATTCCTTGGAACACTGGGGAGCAGCTCACAGGAAATGATAGCAGCACTTACTGCTGCAAAGAGATTGCCAAATCTCACAGCTGAGATCAGGGATGTGCCCTGATGATGGAATCCAGGCTTCCAGCCTGGAAAATAGGGATCCCACAACTGCCCGGGCTCTGCTGCTTATTCCAAGTGTGCTCTTGGCTCAAGGCTTCAGCTGGGGTTGGAAAGGAGCAGCTCAGTGTCCTGCGTGGGAAATGGCACCGGTGGCCACTTGTGGGGCCGATCCTTTTCTGCCTGTGGGGCTGGAAAAACCAGCTGGGTTAGGGCTGGGATTTCACATCTGGCCTCTGCTGATGCCAGCCCAAAGCTGGGATGCAAATGTTTGGAATTGTGCAGAAATTGTTTGAAGAGCTGGGATTTAAACTGGAGCTGGTGGTAATCAGCTGCCTTGCCTCTATGAATTTTGGGGCTGCCTTCTGAACCCCTGCTTGGATCCTGCCTTTTGATGTCTGTATTTGTAATGCTTGCAGAGGACAACAGGAAAGGGTCATCAGAACTAAAGTGAATAACCTGTCCTCTCTGCTTAATGAAAAATCCCAAACCACCACCAAAGGAAATAAGACCAGGATGTGTCAGATTCTGGGAAACGGAAATTGGGAAATCACAGGATTTCCAGAGCAAGAAGAGACTTTTCCATTATTTTCTTAACCAAAAAAAGAAAAATAAAATATTTGTGGGTTTTTAAATGACGATTTAATTTCTTGGAACAGCCCGGTGTGGTGGAATGTGTCCCAGCCCGTTCCTTTCCAGCTGGGAACCGCAGATGGCAGCACGACCCTGGGATTGCCGCCTCGCTGCTCCTACGGGACAGCAGCGCCACCCCAACGCCTTGCCTTGAAAACCCCGAGAAACCCAGCGGGAAACCGAATTTGAACTATTTGTGGACAAATAGGGCAAAATAAAAGGCTAAGTGCCGCGTCCTGCATGTGGCACGTTTAAGCACTTTTAATATTGAACTTTTAGCACTTTTTAATATTAAATGGGCTAATAGTTCAAGAAGCTTCTATTGCTTCTATCTAAAGGAGA
This sequence comes from Ammospiza nelsoni, assembly GCF_027579445.1. Taxonomy (NCBI): domain Eukaryota; kingdom Metazoa; phylum Chordata; class Aves; order Passeriformes; family Passerellidae; genus Ammospiza; species Ammospiza nelsoni. The sequence goes on from NC_080634.1 coordinate 826,995, forward strand.
AGAGGTTTTAAAATTTGGAAGAAAAGATTTGCTGTTACCCCTTTTACACAGCATCACTTCCAGCTCTGAGCTGGTGCCATGAAACGCTGCCTACAAAGAGTTAGTGGAGATAAAATAGCATAAATATAAATATAAATATAAATAATATAATATAAACAATACATTAATTATTATAACTTAGATGTCAAATGGTCTCATTTTGCTGAGAAGCTAATTGTCATTATTTTGCTGAGAAGCTGCAGTGGGATCTGTGACACTAACGCTGTGCCAGATTGAGTGAGGGTATTTAAAAAAGAATGAAGAAATTCCAAGCTCATATTTATCTGCTTACACAGATAAAATACTTGCCAACTCAGCAACACACAGGTGCTGGCAGGAACTTATCCTTTATTTGTTATCCATCAATTAAAAAACCCCCACACTTGTTAGTTCACATCTATGTGGCTTTTCCCCCCACATTGTTACAGAAAATCCAGTTATCTTTTTACAAAACTCTTCAAATACCCTCAGCAATAAAAGTGCTTTGAGGGTTATTAATTTGATTGAAAAATTACAGGCTAGACTGGAAAGCAGCTCTTTGTTGGAACAATAAGTGGGAAAGTCTTTGTTCTTGAGGTATTAAAATGCAAATGCTAAAAGCAAGAGGGTAGTGGTGTCATAAAAAGAAAATCATTATCTCAAAGGTGATTATTGCTTTACAGTTGTGAGTAATTTCCAAGTACTTCACATGCTTTTTCTCACTAATGGAAAATAACCTGTGTATGACTCCAATCACAAAAACAGCTTTGAAAAATCCTTTATTTAAGCCATCCAAAAATTATTTCTGCTCCGTCTTAAAACCAAACAGTTCTGCTTCAAACGAGGGAGTGCATTTTACACCAGGCTGTAAAACTGTGGGGATACAGCCTGAAACCTGGGCAGAAGCAGGCATGACAAGGCAGCAGCACATCCATCCTGCTTTTCTCCTGCTCTGAGGATAGGTCTGTGATCCCAGAAATGCTCTTTGCTCGCTGGATTACCCTGTGGAGCTCTTCATGGGGAGCAGTACCTGTCCCTGGAGTGCCCCACTCAGGTGGGCATGGGGCACAGCTGGGGCTCAGGGCTCTTTTCCAGCCTCAGGCATTCTGGGATTCCAGGACTCCATTCCCATGGCTTGGTTTTGCTTCCAGGGTCACAAATTTGGGTGTCTCTCCATCAAATCCCTGCTGTGCCAGGGGGGGGGAGTTTGGATTTGTCCTCCCAGGGAGATGCAATTTGAGATGTTCCAACTTCCAGGGAAAACACCTTGGGGAGAAATGTGATTTTCTGGAGCTGAATTGGTGATTCAGAGCCGCCTTCTGCCGGTGGCCCTGGTGGGAGCTGGAGATCCTGCCCCAAAAATCCAACTCTTGGGTTCTATTCTCACATCAGAAACCAAAGTGCAGCAGGACTGCGTAGGAGGATTCAGGACTCTCCTGTTCACCAGAACACAATTTATGGTATATGTGTGTGTGTGTGTGTGTATGCCCTCTTTGCTGATAGCCTGCTGCTGGTTTTCATCCTTTAAAAAAAATTATTTTCTGCTATTCAGACAATATGAAAAACATGGAGAAGTGGTGCAACATTACTCCCCACAGATTTTAAAATTACTTCACACAGGTTTTAAAACGATGACTTAATCATTTCAGGGATGTTTCTTAAAAGTTTCCTTATCTTCCTCAAGGCAGGGAGGAAGATCTCATCTTAATCCCTGTACTCTGTGAGTAACATTTGTGTTGCAAAGGCACTGCACAAAATCAGGGTGTCTGCAGCCACACTGGAAACATTCTTGTTATTCACTGAGCAGTTTTTTCCTGTGTTTATTTGCTGGTCTGTATAGCAAATGTGTTTTTCCTTCTGACCTTTCCCGGCTCCTCTCAATAAACCCCCAGATAACTTTTGTTGCTCTGTCCAGCTGTGTGTGCTCTGTAAGGAAACAATCCAGATTAAGAAAAGTTTAATTCTGGCTCACTGGCAGCAAACTAAGTTGAAAACAGTTCCAAACTCCTACTGAACTTTGGGAAATTACTTTTCCATCGACTCTGCCCCTATTTAAGTAATTGGAATAATTCAGGAACAGATAAAGCAGGATAACCAGCAGTAACAATGAGTAAATAAAGTGTTTCTAGGGCTACCACGGAAAGTGGAGGGAATTGAAAATGAATTGTGGAATGTTTTAAAAGAAACACGCCGTGATGGATTTTAACTCTTTGCTGAAGAGACAGAAGTGTTGCTGTGCTCTGCCAGAGGATATTTATGGGCTTTCCTTTCTCTCCCCAGGCCTCTCCCAGGTCTGGGTGCCTCTGGGGGCAGGAGAAGGCGCAGGGAGCTCCAGCTGTGTGCCAGAGGCAGCTCAGGGCCTCTAATCTCCAGTCTGTACACACAAGATTAAAGATCCGCCCCGAGTTCTGATTAAGAACGCAAAGTTAAGAGATTAAATACCAGGAAGCCAAATTAAAGAGCTTTGAGTCAATCTCTGAACTCATCAAAGTTCCAAATTTCTAAGCTGTCATTACGACACGGGATTAGTGCAAAGCTTCCCTACCCTGATTTGATGTCCTTCCCTGGACAATGTGATTTATTCCCCTGCGCTCCCATAAACCCAGCTATTGTCTTGTCTGCAGAGCTCAGCCCACCTGGATCCCCCCGGGGCTTTCCTGGCATTCCAGCCCTGCCCCACTTAACCTGGGGCCCACCATGGTGAGCATCCTTTGTGCTGCCCTGCTTGGTGACCCTGGAAAGTGCTCTGAGGCACCCACAGCATGGCCTAAAGGAATAAACACATCCCAAGGGATGAACATGTCCCAAAAAATAAATACACTCCAAGGAATAAACACATCCTAAAAAATAAATACATCCCAAGGAATAAATAAATAAATAAACACATCTCCCTTCCTTCTCACCTCTGGCCAGACAGATCCCAAAGACCTGGGAAATAGGGAGACACCAGAGTGGGATGAGGCCACAGTGGTTATTCACCTCCAAGTACCTGAAAATGAGCCTGAAATTCCAGAATTGATGTTCACACCTTTCCAGAGCCAGTTCTATCCAGGGTTTTCTATCCAGGGACCGGCTGAAGCAAAGAACTGCTCTGAAAACACATCCTGCAAGCTGCCACACTTGGTCATTTAAAGCTGCTACTGAAGTGCATTAAAGTAAATGTCCCCCTGCTTTTCAGGATAATAAATCTTGTCCTTCCCATTTTTCATTTATGGAATTGGGATGTCTCAGCTACATTAAGATTGTGCTTTCCAGGGCTTTTTCCACAAAAGATAACTTAATAACGTTGCTAAATGCTGTGCTAATTAAAGCTTTCACTTGAAGTTACTCTCCCTTGTAAGGACACTGTGCCAAGTGAGCCATTTCCAAATTTGCATCTCAAGCTTAGAACTTTTTGTAAGAGTTAAGCACACAATTCCAAGCTTTTTGAACCCACTTTTTAACTTTCCCACATCCCTGTGCAGAATGTCTTATCCAGAACATCAAATTAAAATGTTAAATTATGGAGAGTTCTTTTTGTTTTTAAAGCAAAATTGGAACTTTTGTTCTTCACTGAATTTTATTATCCTCCTTTACAAGTGCAGTTACTATTATTGGTTATTTAGTGTGGTTATTATCAATAGTTATTTAGTGTGGCCATTATTAATGGTTACTTAATGTAGTTATTACCAGTGTAATTTTACTCCTAAAAGCCATATCAGAGTGAAGCTTTCCATGCTCTGGAATTACTGGGATGGCTACAGACACAGCTGCTCTGTGTGGTGCCACCAACAAAAGGGGCCTGGTCCAACAAGTGCCCAATGCTGCCCAGTGCTTCAGTGCCTGGAGCATTAATTCCAGAGGCTGTGGCTCCGAGTCACTGCTTGCATTTGTGGCTGCATTAAAAGGCTGTTCACGTTTTCCCAGTTAAACTAAATTACTATTATTTCCTTCTCCTGCTCCCTCCCCCATCCAACTGTTGTTGTTTAATTAAGGATAGCGTGCTGCTCTTCAGTGGGTGTTTGTTTATAGCCTGATAAATGTCAGGAATATGCTCTGCTGGGAAGTCTTTTAGCTGGGAATACTCAGGTCCTTTTAAACACTACTGCAGCTGTAAAAAGAAAAATTGTTTTAAAATCTCCTTTTCTGATGACTTTAAAATATTTTCATTATTAATTTAAAGGGAATGAGAAGTTCAAATTGTGTTTTTTACAACAGCCTTATTCTTGCCTTTTTTTCTCCTTTGTTTGTTATGGTTACTTGCTGGCAATCTGCACGTTTTGAACCCGGAGAGGAAAAGTGCACTTGTGATTTACAAGAATAGAGAATCTGTACAAGCTATTGCCTGTGGACACATTTATTTTTTCTGGTTGTGAAGAGAACCTTTTCCAAAGCCAGCTCAGGCAGCAGCCTCTCCTCGGGGCCCCTGGGTGTCCTGGAGCCTTCAGCAGGCAGCGCTGGGGCTCCAGTCAGAGCCAGGAACATCCAGTTTTTCCACTGCATGGCAAAATATCCGGTTGTGGTGTTGTAGGGTTTTTTGATTGGTTGGTTGGGGTGTTTTTTTTGTTGTGGTTTTTTTTTTTTGGTGGGGCTTTTTTGTTGTTGTGGGTTTTGGTTTGGCTTTTTTTTTTGTTTTGGTTTTGGTTTTGGTTTTGGCTTTTTATTATTTCTTTGCATGGGGCTTTGTGGTTGAACACAGGCATTTTACATCAGCTTTGCCACGGAAGATTTTACGTTGCTTTGCCCTTTCCTATGTATGGAGAAAAAGATTTCATGGCCCTTTACAAAAGTCAGTGCAGCTGCCGTGATTAAATAACCTTAACAACAAAGAAAACACTAATTGGGAAGGTGTCTAAATGCCTTTACTTTTCAATTTCCCTTCATCACCCTTACCACAGTTAGGGCAAAGTTTATTTGAGCCCTCGGTGCATTTTTGGTGGCCGTGCCCTCCCAGGGAGTGTCCCCTGAAGAGGTTCAGAAGGGTGGGGAGTGTTCCCTGGATCATGCTGACCGATGGGCCTGGCACAGCTGCAGTCCCCGAGCAGCGCCTGTAGATCTGCCTTTTCCCGGCACCTTTGTGCCACGAGGGGACAGCCACCAGGTGCTGCAGTGTTCTCCAGGTGCTGCTCAGTTCCAGCCAGGTCTGTGGGACACAAAGCCCCAGGTTTGTACAAACCTACAGCCTGGCACACACATCCAGCACTTTGGGGGGTGCTGGCCATAGTTTTGTTATTATTATTTAGGGAATTAAATAAGGAGAAGACAAATTAGTTCAGAAATTCCCCAGAGACTTTGCCATTGCCAAGTTTGGTTCTTGGCTCTGCCAGCGATGACCTTGTTTGCTGAACACCTCTGGAATGGGTCACTGTGCAGTTTGCACCTGTGGAAATTCCTGGGAATGGTTTCCCTCTGCTTTCACTTGCCCTTTCTGCCTGGAGGGTATGGGAAGTGCCAGCTGCTTGCTTGGCTCTGCATTCACTCCTGAGCTGAGCTCAGCTTAACGTGCCCTGCCTGAGCTCAGCCTGGGCAGGCTTTCCCTGCCACCAGCACTGCAGGCTGAGCAGCTCAGCTTAAGGGCTGGCATAAATGATGAGTGCCTGAGAAGCTGATAGGAGAGGCAAGCACGTTTTCATTCTCTCTGGGCAACCTGGGGGTTTTTAATGCATAGCTCTCCTAATGAAAAGCTGTAAATTCACGCTCCTCTCAGAAGTGGAGCAGCCTGCAGGTTCAGAGCGCTGAATTTCTAAGAGGCTGTTATCAATCACAGTCCTTCTGGTTTAGCCAAACTAAGACAGAAAACCTGGGGAGGAATCTATTTGCCATGAAATTCACAGAGCAGGTTTTCAGCTTGGTGGGAAGTCACACTCCTATCCATAACTATTGCCTCTGGGACTTTATCTAAGTGTACAAATCCAGGGCCATCCAGCTCTTTCAGGGCTTTCTTGGGCCGTTGGTTGAGGTGCAAAACCAAATTTGGCTCCATCTGTTTATGGGATTAGATTTCTGACCCAAGCACCCTCTTTCTTCCCTTCATCTGCATTTGACCTGAGCAACAGCAACAAAAAAAAAAAATAGTTACAATTTCTTTATTTCCTTTATATCCAAAGAAAAACCCTTACAGGGATATCTACATCTCTGGTTTTGTGTGGGAGAACTGAGGGACCTCTCAGGACTCTTTTCAGTTCAGTTTTCTGGCTTCTCTGTGTAGGACATTGGAATATATTTAGAAAGAGCAGAAGAGGTCCTGTATGTGTGTGTGTATTTATACATATATAAAAAATTATTGTGCTATTTCCAATAGCACTGGAAGGTCAGATTTGAGGGGAAATGCCCTTTACAACCCTTAACTCCCAAGGTGCCATTGGATTTCCTAAACAAAAAGCAAACCCCAACACTGCCTGAGTTGAATAAACATTGATCATCTGTTAATATCAAGACTGGTATGTCTTGCTGCTGCTTTGGCTCTGGATCAGCATCATCATTTATTAGCATTTTGAAATAGCTCTGCAGAGTGGGTGATGCTCAAACCTGTACCTGAAAAATCTCCCCAGATCTCTCCACAGAGAATCTGGGAGGTGAGGAAAGCAGAAAAAAACAATCAGCCAAGATGGATGCAGGAAATTGAGCCCCTCATTTTGCCCACTTTCTATGCATTTTGCCTAAATCAAATGCCACATTTTAAGTCTGTGTTAGATCATCAAATAGCTCTTTTCAAAATGTCAGCAATTCGCTGCCCAATAGCCTGCCAAATAATATTTAATCAATTGCAAATGGGATGCAGATTGTCCTGGAAACTTTGGGGAATTGTTCACCTCAGCTAAATGCAGGTAACACTTTAGGTCACTTCCTGCACTCGCCTTGGCTGAATTAGCCTGGACAAAACTTTGATTGGAATAACGGCAGAAATGTGCAGAGATGAAGCTGAAACCCAAATAAATAATGAATGCAGCCTCCTGTTGAACGGCTCTTCCCTAGCACTGGGTCTCATTAAAATCCATAGAAGGAGCACAGAACAAAAGGCCATGTGTTTACTGAGTTTAGCCTGTAGATAATGAAGTGGCAAATAGGTCACACTGCTTAGGAATTTATTTAAAGCAATTTTGTTTTGATAATGCCAGCTGTCACCAAGTGCTGCTCACAGGGATGGTCTCCCAGTTAATTTTTCTTATTACCTGAGCAAGCCTTGACCCTTGGAATACCAGCTCTGGGTGCACAGTGCAGCTCTGGGCAGGGGGCTGGAGGTGTGGGCACTGGGCATGGTGAGAGGAGAAAATGGAAAAGGGAATTTAGCCATCCATAGCTGGGCAAGTTTGCTGTCTTTAATTCCATAGCCAGATAAGATTTATACTTGGCTTTAAAACACTGCCCTGCTGAAAGGATTGCAGCTCCTGAGCTCCAGGTGTGCACTGAAATGAGGAAATTACTTTGGGGTCTAGAGGAGAGCAAAGATCCCCTTGCAGGGCTCAGTCTCTGGCTGGGATGGCATTTCTGTCTGGAGAAAGGGAGGTGATCATTTGGGAAAAGTGGGGACAGTGACAGCATGCTGGAAAAGATTTCCTCAAGCCTCAGAGCATCCCCTAGGGATGCTCAGAGCGATTTAATCAGCAGGGAAAGATTATTTAATCAATCATGAACCTGGGGTTGAATTTTTTAAAGAGAAGTAATTTTCTGTTCATTCTGAAAGGGAGCAGGAAACAAGTGTGTCTGACAGAAAGCTGTCCTGGCTGGGGACAGCCTGTGGTGACATCCGTGACAAGAGGAGCCTGTGTCAAACAAGTGTGAACTGGGTCCTTGTGCTTCTGAAGCAGCAGAGCCTCTGCATTCGGCCATTCTTGCAGAGGGGCAGGTTGAGGGTGTGTGTGGTGCCTGTGTGTGGGAGATGAGGGGCAGCCCCAGCCCCTCTGGGTGCAGGATCCCTGGCAGGGTTTGTGGGATGGAGCTGCTGGGCCATCCCTGTGCCCCGAGCAGAGCCCAGGCTGTGCCTCTGAGCAGGGCATTCATCTCCAGGCAATCCCTGCTGCACAGCAGAATGCTGCATTAGCAGTTAGGAGCCCTGGTGGTTAGAGAGATTAACTGCTAAACACATCACTCCTTCGGGGGCCAAGCCTCCCTTTTCATTTGGAGCTGGTAGCCCGTTAAAATTACTGCTCTGGCAATTAGGAGAGCACGAAGCCGCTGACCTGCACAGGGGTTGTGCTTTAGGAGAACCTTGCTAGCAGTATTTCTGCCTGTTTGCTTGTTAGGCAGCCCACTTTCCTTCCTCCGGACATTTAATGTGTTGCCTTCTCAGAAGATGCTGCTGGATTGCAAGGAAAAAGACCAAGCAGCTCCAAGCCCCATCCAACCTGGCCTTGGACACTTCCAGGGAGCCTGTGCCATGGCTTCCCCACCCTCACAGGGAGGAATTCCCAGTATCCCATCCATCCCTGCCCTCTGGCAGTGGGAAGTTCATTCCCCCTTGTGCCATCAGCCCAATGAGGACTTCAGCTTTCCTAACCTCTAACCAGGCTTCTCTGGAAATGGGACTTGTTGGGACACAGGGAGGTCACTGCAGTCAGGGAAAAGAAAAGTTTCACTCCCAGATTCTTGGAAAAAAGAACCCTGTCAGTTGTTTATTTATTTATTTAGAAAGCACATACAGCGATGCACGGGGAGGGGACGGAGATGCAGACCAGGTGAGCAGAGAAATCCAGCCCAGAGGAAGAGCCAGACACCTCCTGGAGGGTCGGTGGTACATCAGTCTAGACGAGATTAAAAGAAGGAGCCATGGGGAGCCTCTGAGGAGCGGGAGCTGGCTCTGTCCTGGCTCACGCCATGGTCTCCTTCCTCAGCGTGCGCCGCTGCTGGCACGTCAGGATGCTCGGGAAGGATGACTTCCCCTTCGTCCTCGACCTCTTCTTCAGCTTCTTCTGGTGCTTGAGGGAGATGCCCAGCTCCTCCATGATGGCATTGAAAGAAAGACACTGTGGGGAGAGGGGATGGAATGAAACGTTTCCCACAGGGAGAGCCCGGCCAGAGCTGGGCCTGGCCCTCACGGAGCCCTCAGGTGAGGGCAGAGCTCAACGTGCGCCATTGCGGAGCCCTCAGGTGAGGGCAGAGCCCAACCTGGATCCTCACAGAGCCCTCAGGTGAGGGCAGAGCCCAACCTGGGGCCTCACAGAACCCTCAGGTGAGGGCAGAGCTCAACCTGCACCATTGTGGAACCCTCAGGTGAGGGCAGAGCTCAAGCGGGGCCCTCACGGAGCCCTCAGATCTTGGCCCGGGCCCTCACGGAGCCCTCAGTGCTTGGCCTGGGCCTCACAGAGCCCTCAGGTGAGGGCAGAGCTCAACCTGGGCCATTGTGGAACCCTCAGGTGAGGGCAGAGCTCAACCTGGGCCATTGTGGAACCCTCAGGTGAGGGCAGAACTCAACCTGGACCCTCACGGAGCCCTCAGGTGAGGGCAGAGCTCAAGCGGGGCCCTCACGGAGCCCTCAGATCTTGGCCGGGGCCCTCACGGAGCCCTCAGCGCTTGGCCTGGGCCTCACGGAGCCCTCAGGTGAGGCCAGGGCTCGGCCTCAGAAGATCCAGCTGGGAAAAAATCCCTGGACACAACAGGTGACTGCAGGGTTTTTTCCCTAACTCATCTCCCAGTGACTTTCATGTAACTTTGGCTCAACTAAAGACGTTGATGGACGTTTCTGAAATTCCCCACAGGCGCGTCCGCCATGTTTTGGTGGCCTCGCGTCACTTACCCTTTCTCGGTTGGCCCTGGCCTTACAAAAGAAAAGATCTTGTTTTAAACACCATATACTTTAGTCACAAAAGAACCACGAGCATGCTGGAGGAAACAAAGAAGAGTTTTTTTAAGGTTTCTTTGTGGCTTAGTTATTTTTCCCTCATGAAATGAACGGACATTTCTCAAATATAGCGCAGGCCTCAATCTTCGTCTTTTCTTTGGAAAGAATCTTTTCAAATACCGTGTGGTGAAGAAAGGAGATAATTACCACAAGAATAAGGGAGATGAATGGCTTGGAAAGAAAGAAGAGATCTTCATTCTTCCCACCATCACAACATTAACAAAGACATCTGGGGTAAGTGGAAACATATTTTAAAATTCACAGCTGGAATAATTATGTATAACAGAAAGAAACAGAAGTAGCCTTTAAGTGGAAGTATCTGGCTTTGCTAAAAAACCCTCCAATAATTGTTCTGTGCAAATATACATGAATAGATGATTTATATATAAAATTGAATGATGGCAGCAGGGGGAAACTAAGCTTTAAACCCCTTACCTTATAAATAAATAAAGTGTGTGACTGGGTCTGCAGCGAGCTCCTGTGCTCGGTGTGGGTGTAAATTTTGGGTCCTGTGTGCGCCACCTCGTCCTCATGGGCTGAGCTGCACACAGCTGAGATCCCAGATTCACAGCCCAACATTCTCCTTCCCTGAGGTGCTTCATGTTCGTTCATCTGCGGTTCCGAGGTCAATTAGACTCCTGTTAATTGGTGCCGCTGCCCAGAGCCAATGGCACAGCCAGGGCGGTGCATGCTGTCCTTTCAAACGGCAGCCGTGGTGGGCAGGCCTCCGCTGCGGCAATCGTCATTGAAATGCGCTCCCTTTGTGGATATAAACCCGGCATCCCGGCTCTCCTTCCCCCTGGAGCAGCAGGAGGAGCAGGTGTGCTCCCGACCCTTCCTGTGTGCTCCGAGCTCTCCTGGAGAGCTGCACCGCTCATCCCCAAACCTATGAACCCAAAGGCTCTGAGCGGATTACTGCTCTCTGTGCTCTCAGCTTTAACTGGTTTCAAAGGCTGAATTACAAAGTGAATCCAGAGCTCCGTGGTAACTAGGGTCCTATTAACCCTTTGTAGGATGGATCAGTCTTTTATTTTCCTTCCCTGTGTTTCTCACTAGCCTCCTAATGTGTTGTATTTAATCCTGGCCATTACTCCCTGCAGAGTGCAGACAGGGATGATTTCTGCAGGTGAAAGAGTGCATTTTATTGCCTTGTTAATAGGCTGGTACTTTAATTTTCCAACGGGATTCCTGTTACTCAGACTGTGCAATAACCACAACGCCTTTCACATTCATCTCCACAAAATACCCCCCTGAAGTTCATTTTGCATGTGCAGACAGATACACAGAACATTTTGCCGGAAGGTTTTAATATCTGATCTGTGGAGTGCCCAATGGCTCCACTTCCAACTGCTTTGAATTTTAAAATAATTATATCAGGAAGACTCCAAGGTATTCTTAGGAAAAGTGGTGCACAGCCTCAGCCAGAATGGTGTGGGGTTTATAGGAAAGCCATGGACAGGAACACACCCCAAGACCTCTGAGTCCAAGTCCTCTGAGCAGCACCTGCACAGCAGCCTTCAGAAAGGGGATGTTGACATTAAAATTCGATTAAAAAGGGAAATATACTGTTCTTTTGTCTCATAGTCAGGTGGCCAGACTGAATTGCTTTAAAACCCCCTTTTTTCCCATGCTGGTCAGTCCACTGCTGAGGTCTGCCCAGAACAACAGCAGAGTGGGCACAGATCAATCCCTTTTACAACCTCATGATGAATTTAACATTTTGCTTTCAGCCAGCTTAACTTTCTCATTCTGGCAGTGTCAAAATGCTGCCGGCCATGGCATGGAGAAGGAAATGCCATCCTTTGAAAACAGACTAGGTTCTGCTCTCTGTGTGATGTGGGACTCTTTCTCTGTGCCCTTTGGTCATTCCAGCAGCTGCTAAAGCTTAGTCATGAAGCTCCCAAATCCTTCCTTACACTCCCATGCAGAGGTCTGTGCTAAGCTTTAGGAGAATTACAGACTCAGAATGAAAAAACACATAAATAAATAAATAGCATAAAATAAAGTAGAAACAATGAAAAAAAAAAAGAGTTGTAGTCAGGATTTATCAATCTGTTGCTTCTGCTGCTGGGCTGCCACTGAGGACAAGGCATTTTATTAATACCTTGCAAAGCCAACCAAGTAGCAATAAAGCAGCCACCCAAACCCCAGCGTGTGGTGGAAGCGCTAGAACTGTGAAAATCGAAGGATGTGGGGCAGATTTCATTCTGGAAGGACTCCTGAGCAGCTCAGGGACAGAGGAGGAAGTGCAGAAGTCAGGATTTTTCTCCTGCACCCATAGCTGGGACACTGACCTGTGCCTTGTGCTGAAAGAAAATGGATTTACTTTTGCACGGAAGGAAAAATATCTGAAATAGTTTCTTTTAGTGAGCAAACTGCTGCTGGGGCACATTGAGTATTCTGTCACACAGATGGCATGAGGAGAGGCATATTCTGGTGGCATGAGGAGATCCCCAAATTAACTCCTTTAACCTGCCAGAGTCTGTTGAGCTGTGACTGTCAAAACAGTGTGACAGTAACCCAGGGATTCATTTAACTCTTCCCCGCTTACAGAGACTGCTCCTTTGTGCTCTGTTCACAAGGAAAGCCAGAAAAGCTGCTTGCTGCTCACCTGAGCACCAGTGATGGTTTTTGATAACTGTTCTTGCAGCTGGGATGGGGCTCTGTCGGGGATGGCGGGAGCTGCTTTGGCATTCCCCAGGGAGCTGCTGCCAGCCCGTGGGGCTGTGTGTGGGACAGCTAAACCCAGGGAACGATGCTGTCCCTGCCAGCAGGGCTGTGGCACTGACAGCTGGGACAACGTTTACCCAGCAGGTGACAGGAACGCTCTGGATCCGGCACTAATCTAAGGAACAATTACAAAACCGCTCCAAGCTGCAACCCTGAGGATTTCTTGTGTGGAGCAGTGATGGAGATAAACACATTAGGCATCTTCCTTCTCCTCTGAGAGCTGAGAAGAGCTGAATTTAATTAGTTGTAAGTCTCTTCTACTGGAAAGCTGCAAATAAGAAGTGTTTTCTTAAATCAGGTATTCAGAGGACCTAATTCAGGTCTTTGCTGGCGAGAGGGAGCATTTTATGGAGAGCCAAAGCTTTCAAGGCCCCATTCAAACCAGTTAAGAGATCATTCTGAGCAAGACAGTTTCTTGCAGCATCTGGAGTGCAGCATAAAGGCCCACCCTGGATGGGCAGGGGAGAATGGGAGCAGCTGAGCTGTGAGCAGCAGAGCTTTGTCACTAAGCACTCCAGCCTGCTGCCAGCAGCACCAGCACTGGGACAGGGCTGAGGGGAGATCAGGGGGCACTGCTTGCTCTGCCTGTCCTCAGCAGCAGGAACACAGACACATCCAAGGGGGAGCGCTCGGGTGTGAAGGAATCCCCTCCAGCAAGGGCCCTGACTGCACAGGGGGCAGAAATGGCCCCAGGGAAACAGAGCAGTAACTTGTCTCATGAGCTGAAAACATAAAATAGGGCTGAGGGGAGGGAGACGAGCTGGTGACACTGATGGGAATCTGGGATACAATGGAACACAGGTAACAGGGTTTGGGAACACTGGGGTGTGCCACAGTTCATGACATCCCTCGAGCTGGCATTTCTGTGCACTTTGTGTATCTCAGATTGTTGACATATGCTTTTGGTGGCAAAACCACATCCGGTCCGCTTTCCCCTGCCCTGTCAGCCCCTGACTGGCTGAGGGCTGGAGGAAATCCAAGTGTTGTGGTCCCAGGGTGTAAAACACATCCAGTGCCAGCCACCTGCACAGAACGTGCCACCGGGGTGCAATATGCAAAGCAATGCAGGGCCTGGCTGTCTGGGATAAACTGATGCCCGACTTTCCCACAAAGGACTTTCTCTGTTACAAATGAACCCCGTGAATTGCTCAAACAAGACAGCGGAGTTGCTCTATTAATGGTCTGTGTGGGTGTTGCCTGAGGGTGCTGCTGTTGAATATGTCCTTAATGGCTACATGGCATAAAATTTAACTGAGGGGTCTGACTTTGTGCTATGAGTTACTAGCAGGCTTAGAGAAATGCATTTTAAATGGAGGAATTAAAATTCATTAAATATTGACACAGGGCACAGGAGATGCCAGCTCACCATCTCTGGCAGCCTGTAACAGGGTTCGGGAAGTTAATGGAGCCCCGCAGGGTGTTTGGGAGGTTCCTGAATTCAGAGCTGCCTGAATTCAGAGCTGCCTGGCCCACTTGCAGCAGAGACCAAAGTGGCTGCCCCTCCCTGCTTTCAGTAACCAGGCTGCCACTGCTCAGCTCGGGTTGGGGAGGAGATGAAAAGGAGGCAAATCATTTTCTTACCTGAAGCAGGTGAATTACCCCAGGAAATGACAAGGTGACAATTGCGCATGAGAGGCTGTGACAATTGTGAAAGGCTAGCAGCTCTCCAGAGCTCCCTGCTGGGGGTGTAATTATTTCCTGTGACACCGTTTAAGCTGCCCCATTTCGGGCTTTGGCAGCTCGCTCTAGATCGGCTCAGCCCCTGCGTTAACCCTGCGTGAGCTCCCCCGGACACACCTTGCTCCTCTCCTGACTACACCGTGTGGATCGAGGGCTGCGCTCGGATGCCCCGCTCCTCCCGGATTAATTTGCCACAGTCTAACTCCGTGGATAAGGTGGTGCCAGAGGTGGAGTTGGACGGGTGGGGTTGCTTACACTGCAGTCCGTAAAAGAAACAAAAGGCCTTGCATGCAAGAGAAGAGAAATGGAGAAAGTAAATAAATGAACGAAGCAAAACTGAAAACAAGCGTGAGAATGATTCAAAAGCCATTTAAATCAAAAGAGACTCAACTCATGGGAACAGAAAAGTCACAGATTGTGTTCAACAATGCTTTGGATTAGCTTAGTGATAACACACCCGGCACAGCATTTCCCATCTAAGCGGCTTATCTCACCAGGGAAAAGAGAAAACAATCCCAGAGAAACCAGAGAGAAGCGCTGGAATCGCTGCTATTGTGCTCTCGGTGAAATTGCTTCTGGAAAAGAGGCTGGATGTGCCATATTAACTCACTTGATGATTCTAATTATTAAGCAACACCTTGCTGAGCAGCAGCAGTGCAGGTGCAGAAATGGGGGTGTGCACACGTGTGTGCAACCCCGAATTGTGTTATTCATCCCACTTATTGCTCAGTGAATTAACACTCCTGGCCTAAAGCTTTAGGCCTGCTTTAGTCCTGCCTTCAGGGAGGCACTGCCTTGCACAGACGTCTGCAAAGTTTCCAGGCTATTCTGCACCATGTTAGCACTTAAACTAAACATTTTAATTCTACTAAATATTTTAATTAGCTGCAACTGTTCTCCAAAACGTATTTGAATAAACGATCTCCTGAGACAGGAACAAAACAAAGATACCAATACATTTTTTATGCATTTTGTGCTAAAACGGGCTAAATTACTAATTAGAAAGCTGCAATATGTGCAAATACATTAATCCTTTCTCTCTGCCTTATCCCAAACCAGGGGCCCTTTAGTTGGCATGTCCTGGGGTTGCTCCATGAGCTGCATCTGTTTTTTGTGGACAGTGACGCTGCTTTTGATGCAAACTGCACCTCCCAGATCGAGCTCAAAATGTTCCCTTCTCCTCCCACTCATCCCTGCTGCCCTCGGGGAGGGTCTTTGCCTCAACAGCCACTCCTGGCATTTATGTCACCACCCTTGTAGGATAACACCTTGGATGGGGAGGGGGAATCCTCCATGGAAAGGCCTTTCCCACCTCAAAGTGCAAAGGGAACTTAAACCTGCTTCGAGGTGGGTGCCTCATATCTGGGAGCCTGGAGTGAGGAAATGGGAACCTTTGGGGACTCAGGGTCACCCCCTGCTCCTGCAGGTGGGGTCCCCTTGTCCCTCGGGAAAGTCCTGCTGGAGAGAAAAGGAGCCAAACAGGGCCAGAGCAGGGTGCGGTACAGAGCAGGACAAACTGCCCCGGGGCAGGAGGGGCTGGCTGACAGCTTAGGGACACTCTGCCAGTTCCTGCTCAGCCCTGACTCTTTCACAGGGCTGGATTGATCCCTTCTCACAAAATGCTCTAAGGCTCAAGGTGTGATTTACACACAGCATTTACTTCGTTTTCTTCTGCCCTTTTAAGTTGCTCATTACACTTCAGCGGAGCTATTACCAGAACTTCTTTGGCTCCACAATCTTACTTTACAGTGGCATCCATCACCTCTCGGTAGATCTCCCTGCTTTGAAGTGCATCCCTCAGCACAAGTGGTAAACCCCTGGCTTTGAAAAAAGATGCTTTCTAAAACAAGAGGAAAACGACTCTTGGGATTTGGATGTGCTTTCCTTGTGATAATGCCATATAAAAGACCCAACAGCCCACTTGTCTTTTATTCCTTTCCAATGTAATTTTTGCTGGAAGTCCTAAGTCCAAACAGAAACTGTTTGAGAAATTAATTGCCCTTGTTTTGCACTGCCCTGCTAAGCAGCACTAATTGGACCGTGGGTGAGGCACTTCCCTGTCATTATTAATAAATTATTTGTCATTAAAGCCGGGGCTGCCTGGTGGGAGCTCAGCAGCAGGAAATGCACGCTCCATCACGGAGGTGTGTGCTGCTGAGCCCCACTGTGCCCAGGGCTCAGCCCTCGGGAGCAGGGCAGGGTCACTCACTCACTCACTCACTCACTCACTGCTCGATGGAGCAGGGCAGGGTCACTCACTCACTCACTCACTCACTCACTGCTCGATGGGGCAGGGCAGGGTCACTCACTCACTCACTCACTCACTCACTCACTCACTGCTCGATGGAGCAGGGCAGGGTCACTCACTCACTCACTCACTCACTCACTGCTCGATGGGGCAGGGCAGGGTCACTCACTCACTCACTCACTCACTCACTCACTCACTGCTCGATGGAGCAGGGCAGGGTCACTCACTCACTCACTCACTCACTCACTCACTGCTCGATGGGGCAGGGCAGGGTCACTCACTCACTCACTCACTCACTCACTGCTCGATGGGGCAGGGCAGGGTCACTCACTCACTCACGCACTCACTCACTGCTCGATGGGGCAGGGCAGGGTCACTCACTCACTCACTCACTCACTCACTGCTCGATGGGGCAGGGCAGGGTCACTCACTCACTCACGCACTCACTCACTCACTGCTCGATGGGGCAGGGCAGGGTCACTCACTCACTCACGCACTCACTGCTCGATGGGGCAGGGCAGGGTCACTCACTCACTCACTCACGCACTCACGCACTCACGCACTCACTCACCTGCTCGATGTCGCTGTTCTTGCGCGACTTGTAGATGAACTCTCCGATGGCCACGAACACGGAGAGCACCAGCCCCGCCGCCAGCACGATGAAGATGCCCCCGATGTTCTCCACTCCGAGGGCGCTGGCTTCCTTGCTGTCCTCCTCGGGGCAGCCGTTGCCTCGCCACCACTTCTCCTTCATCATGTGCAGCTTGCCCTCCTCCTGCAGCTGCAGGATGGCGATGGTGATCTTGTCCCTGTATGGGGACCCTGCAAGGGGACAGCGAGGCCTGGCAGTGCCACCATCTGAGGCAGCAGCCTCCCTTGTCACAGGGGAGATTATTCCAGCTGGAAAGGGGGATCTCTGTTGGTGTCTGCCCTGGGGACTGGGAAGCAGAAGGCTGCACTGCTGCAGTTATTTGAGAATTCATGATAATTTTAGGGTCTCCTAGGGAGGTTTATTTAAGCCTTGGCAGTGGGTTTTCTTGCCGAGGCATTCCTCCACATCATATTTGAATATTGCTGTGAGCACTCGTTGAGAATTTCCGCTTTGCATCCCTTCTATTGACTTCAGCATCTGTTGGTTTTTCCTGCTGCCTGTAAATGAGGGCTGCCTCAGAGGAGTCCACAGCCGCTCAGACACCTTCTCTTCTCATTTACACTCACAGCTCCACCTCGGCTACCTACAGCTTACCTACAGTAAGAACACTGTGTGGACAAGTCCTTTTTATTTTGATTTGCAACAATAGCAGCCCTGCAAGCTGAAAATAGGAACAATTTCATGCTTTTGGTTTGCGGGCCACCATTTGCTAAATGATGTGTGTGCAGGCTCTGCAGCTTTATGGGCTGGGCAGTGTCTGGCGAGGAGTGGAGTCACACTGGGTGGCTCAGTCTGCTTAGATTTGCTCTCACTCTGCTCAGCCTCTCCATCTTCCAAACTCCTGCAGCCTGTGTTTGTGAGAGAGACTTTGTGGGATCAGGATTTTGTGATAGCAAGGAGGGGGCCTTGCTAGAATGATTCTGTGATTCTGTGAGATGCTGTTTGGCTCCAAAGGCACGTGTGTGCTCCCAAATCCTGACCTGCTGGACTCCCTACAGCTGGAAACATTCGGAGTCTGGGCTGAAATGCAGAGCTGAAAGCCCTGCAGCTATTTCTTTCCCCTCCTTTAGCAGCACATTAATAAGACATGGAGGGACAGGACACAGGGAATGGCTTCCCACTGCCAAAGGGCAGGATTAGGTGGGATATTGGAAAGAAGTTCTCCCCTGTGAGGGTGGGCAGGCCCTGGCACAGGGTGCCCAGAGCAGCTGTGGCTGCCCCTGGATCCCTGCAAGTGTCCAAAGCCAGGCTGGATGGCACTTGGAGCAGCCTGGGATGGTGGAAGGTGTCCCTGCCCACGACAGGGGTGGCACTGGATGGGCTTCAAAGTCCATCCCAATCCAGGCAGTTCTATGATTCTCAGATTTTCTTCAACCTCTATTTTACCAAAGTCACATTTTGCTGCACGTTAGAGATGTCGCAAACTCAGCTCCATGAAGGCAAACCAAGCTTTAAGGCAGATTGTGTGCCAGAATGGAAGGGATCACATGGCACTTCAGACAAATCTCACTGAGGCACCACTCCTCATGCACTGAAATAGCCTCGGAAATTCGGCCCCACAGCTTCAGTTTTGCTCCTTATTTTGCTGTGCAGGACATTGTTAAAAACCTTGTCCCACGGATGCATGTGCCCTTCTCTGCTCTCCATTTCCTTCATCCCCCAGCCCTGTCTGAGGAGAGCAGCGTGAGGAACATCGCAGCTCCTCATTTGTTGTGCCAGCACTGAGCTGCTGCTGGGGCACAGCACTGCCAGCACTGGGCCATGCTGTGCCCACAGCTGCCAGGAGATGTGTGTCAGTCTATCCCAAATCCATCTGGGAAGCCAGAGACCAGCACTGCTGCAGGCAGCCAGCTCTGAGAGGAAAACGTGCCTGCTGTAAGAATGGATGAGTTGTGTGCTTGCTGTTAAAGACCCAAAAATAACAGCACAGAAAACAGGCCAGAAACACCTCCAAAAACTGGCTGAGCACAGAGGAGTGAATTATTACCCCTGGAAACAGCAGTGCCTGGCAGAAGAGAGAGCAGAATTGTTTGTGCCTTGTCCCCTGCAATGTGTGAGGCTGCAGGACTCATCCATTTCCCCTGTCTGGAAGGACACAGCTGGGAGCTAAAGTGGAGCAGCCAGAGTCACAGCACAGGATTTGTGGGGCTGTTCATTCTTTCTTGTGTTGTTTATGTTGCCATCAGGATTACCACAATTCATCTGGAGGGTAACAGGCACCTCTAGATTTCTGCACTGGCTTTTAGAGTTTGTCAAGAGTGCCTGGAGAGCTGCACTGGTGGTGGTTTATTGGTGAGCTCTACCACCACCCACAAATCCATCTCCACACCTCTTTAAATATTCAGCACATTACTTATGACCTCTGAGCTGTTAACAAACCTCTTAGGCCAAGAAATACATTTATCTACTTTCTAAACAGTCTCCCAAGGAACTGGGAAGAGCTTTAGTGTTAGAATTACCTGCATCAGCCTGGCACTGATCCTGGAGTTACATATCACAGAATTCCAGCATCACTGAGGGTGGAAGGGAACTGAGAGTCCAGCATGTGCCCAGTGCCCACCTTGTCCCCAGCCCAGAGCACTGAGTGCCACACCCAGGCCTTTCTGGCACCTCCAGGAATGGGCACTCCAAACCTCCCTGGGCAGCCCCTGACAAGGCCTGGCCCCCCTTTCCATGGAGAAATTCCTCCTGATGCCTATAACTGCTGTATTTTACTTGCAGAAGATGCTCTGATAAAATTATACATTTCCTGGATACAGGAATTCTCCAGTTCTCCTCCCTGTTTCTTCAGGAGCCATAAGGTGCTGTCCAGCTCCCTCACTGGAAATTCTGGAGTCACAGGCCCTGTGGTTTTACATTCCCCTGCAGTTAAGCCCTGATGAAGATCTGGTGTTAAGGGTCACTGACAGCCCTTTTAATTTTTTTATTTTCCATACAGCCTCTGCAATCAATACTCTTGAATGCTCTGAGAGAAATAACAGAAGCTTGGGGGTCCCTCTGAACAGTGGCAGGTTTATCTTGTTTATGAAATCAGTTGTTTATGAGATGCTTAATGATGCTGGATTATTCCACAGTGCTTGGGGATATCTATTCCCCTGAATTTTGCAGGTTTTTCTCAACAAAAATATAAAGGTTCACTTCTCATACAAGAAACATCTTATAAATATATTTCACAGCTGCATTTCCAATGGCTGCACTGTCTCTGAGGATTGCCATCTGTTCCAATTATTCCTTCATTGTTCTTAGTTTAAAGTGTGGCAGTTTTATAACCGCAAGGAAACTCTTGCCATGAGTTTGTCATTCCTGGGGGTTTTAGCTTTTGTATCACTTTTCTCAGGGTGCCAGGGCTGTTCTCACATAGCCAGTGGTAAAATATACTTGGGATGTCATGTCTGTGACAATCTGTCTGCGGGGCTCAGCACCACAAAGAATGACAGTTCCAAGTGCAGAGGTGTTTCTCCCTTATTTATATTGCTCTGTCAAGCAATGGATGAACAAATCCCCAGCTGGACAGGGCTTGGAGCAACCTGGGATAGCGGGAGGTGTCCCTGCCATGGCAGGGGTGGCACTTGGAGATTCTTTCCAAGCCAAACCCTTCTGTGGCTCCATAATTGTATGAACACAGGACAAAACCTGGCCCCCCAGTGCCAATTGTTCACAAGTGCACAGCACAAAAATCTGACACAATTTTTAATGCTGTACAATTAGAAGACCTTAGAAAGGGTACTGGACATGCTAGAAAAGGTCTGCCAGAGGGAGTTCAGAGAAATTGGGAGTCTTAAAGCTCCGCATGAAAGGGGATGACTTTCTGATTTATTCAATGACAGTGCAACACTGAAGAACAGTGAGGATCACCTGCAAGGTTCTGCATCAGGGAGATGCAGGGTTTTGAGTAAGCAGTTTTCCTTGGGGCACATACAGAATCCCAGAATGGTTTGGGTGGGAAGGGACCTTAAAGCCCTTTCTATCAGGTGGGCAGGGACACCTTCCACTGTCCCAGGTTGCTTCAAGCCCCACGCAGCCTGGCTTTGGACACTGCCAGGGACAGGGCAGCCAGATTATTTGGGCACCCCGTGCCAAGGCCTCAGCACCCTCCCAGGGAGGAATTCCTTCCCAACGTCCCATCTAGCCCTGGTTTTGTCAGTGTGCATCCATTCTCCCTTGCCCTGTTTCTGAGGTCCCAGGAGTGAATGGTTTGCCTCAGGGGACACTGCTGCGCTGCCCAGCCCTTACCGATGGGGGTGCCCACGCCGTAGCCCTTGGAGTCGATGAGGCCCCCGATCTGGGTGAGGTTGCAGTTCCTCTGGGTCACGTACTCGATGCTGGTGGACTCCATGAGCAGCGCGTAGTCGGTGGTGAGCACGCGCTGGATGCCCTCGTCGTTGTTCTTCACCAGCGCCGTCTGCTGCCGGCTGCTCATGAACGCCCACATCTTCTCGTACGTCGAGATTTTGGATTTCTGCGGGGGAAAGGGGGCACAGAGTCACACCGGCACCACAGCTGCCCTTGCCAGGCGTGCCTCAGCCTCCCCAGCCTCAATGGTGGCACCGCATCCAGAGTGACAGGGCTTCCTTCCAGCAGCACTCCCCTCTTACTGGGCTTTGTGCTGAGGAATCTCTTGTTGTTAACCCACTTTCTCTGCTGTGCCAGGAATGGAATTACTGCCTGCTCTGAAGTGCTCTGGAGTTTTCTGGGCCCATGATGCTCCATGGATTGCAGCATGCAGGCAGCTGACCCAGTGCAGCTGGGCACTGCTGTCCTGGCACACTGCTGCCCTGGCACACTGCTGCCCTGGAACACTGCTGCCCTGGAACACTGCTGCCCTGGGACACTGCTGCCCTGGGACACAGCTGCCCTGGGACAATGCTGTCCTGGGACAATGCTGACCTGGCACACTGCTGTCCTTGGACACTGCTGCCCTGGGACACTGCTGTCCTTGGACACTGCTGCCCTGGCACACTGCTGCCCTGGGACACTGCTGCCCAGGGACACTGCTGTGCTGGGACACTGCTGCCCTGGGACACTGCTGTCCTGGCACACTGCTGTCCTGGCACACTGCTGCCCTGGGACACTGCTGTCCTGGCACACTGCTGTCCTGGCACACTGCTGTCCTTGGACACTGCTGTCCTGGCACACTGCTGTCCTGGGACACTGCTGCCCTGGCACACTGCTGTCCTGGCACACTGCTGCCCTGGGACACTGCTGCCCTGGGACACTGCTGTCCTGGCACACTGCTGCCCTGGGACACTGCTGCCCTGGGACACTGCTGTCCTGGCACACTGCTGCCCTGGCACACTGCTGCCCTGGCACACTGCTGCCCTGGCACACTGCTGTCCTTGGACACTGCTGCCCTGGGACACTGCTGCCCTGGCACACTGCTGCCCTGGCACACTGCTGTCCTTGGACACTGCTGCCCTGGCACACTGCTGTCCTGGCACACTGCTGTCCTGGCACACTGCTGCCCTGGCACACTGCTGTCCTGGCACACTGCTGTCCTTGGACACTGCTGTCCTGGCACACTGCTGCCCTGGCACACTGCTGCCCTGGCACACTGCTGTCCTTGGACACTGCTGCCCTGGCACACTGCTGTCCTGGCACACTGCTGTCCTGGCACACTGCTGCCCTGGCACACTGCTGTCCTGGCACACTGCTGTCCTTGGACACTGCTGTCCTGGCACACTGCTGCCCTTGGGACACTGCTGTCCTGGCACACTGCTGCCCTGGGACACTGCTGTCCTTGGACACTGCTGTCCTGGCACACTGCTGCCCTTGGGACACTGCTGTCCTGGCACACTGCTGCCCTGGGACACTGCTGCCCTGGCACACTGCTGTCCTGGCACACTGCTGTCCTGGCACACTGCTGCCCTGGCACACTGCTGTCCTTGGACACTGCTGTCCTGGCACACTGCTGCCCTGGGACACTGCTGCCCTGGGACACTGCTGCCCTGGCACACTGCTGTCCTGGCACACTGCTGTCCTTGGACACTGCTGCCCTGGCACACTGCTGCCCTTGGGACACTGCTGTCCTGGCACACTGCTGCCCTGGGACACTGCTGCCCTGGCACACTGCTGTCCTGGCACACTGCTGTCCTGGCACACTGCTGTCCTTGGACACTGCTGTCCTTGGACACTGCTGTCCTGGCACACTGCTGCCCTTGGGACACTGCTGTCCTGGCACACTGCTGCCCTGGGACACTGCTGTCCTGGGACACTGCTGTCCTGGCACACTGCTGCCCTGGCACACTGCTGTCCTGGCACACTGCTGCCCTGGCACACTGCTGCCCTGGCACACTGCTGCCCTGGGACACTGCTGCCCAGGGACACTGCTGCCCTGGGACACTGCTGTCCTGGGACACTGTTCCTGCCCATTGGGGCACGCTCCAAGAGCCTGGTGATGAACAAAGCATTCCTCTGCCCCTGTCTGTTCATATCACTTGCCTGAAGTCACACATTTCAGGGATAAAGTTTGAGGAACAGACCAATCAACTCCTGCTTTGTGCTTCCCGTTGCAATCAGACTTGAGGATCTGTCTGTGATCTCTTTGCCACAGGGTTTAAAGGCAGAGTCTCCTCAGTCCCTCAAGCCCTGTCTCTGGTTTACAGCCATCTCAGCTGATTCCAGGCTCCGTTTTAAACACCAGCTTTGGGGAGATTCCTGTGAGAAGTCGATTTTCTGGTTCTTTGAGCTTTAAATGTTAATATGCCTTATCTATAAATTCAGTATCTGTGAATGTCACCTGAATTCCACCTCAGTTTGGTGAGCCACACGATGCCACTAAACTCTGAAGGTGGTTAAGTGGCTCTCCACAAGTAGTTACCAATTTTATAGCTCAGTTGGGAATATTTTTGAAATTGATGCTATGTTTATGTACTAGACTGAGTCTGACAGTGGAATTTAGTGGAAGAATGTGTTCCTTACTCAGAAGAGTTTGTAAGAACAATCTTGGCTTCTCAACTTGCCAGCTACCATTTTTTTTTCATCAGGATGGATCCTGTGCCAAATTTTGGCCTTTGAATTTTCATTAATTTCAGTGGAAACACATCTGCACTTTAGAAGGCAGGAGCTGGCACAAGCTGCAACACAGGGTTAAGATCTGTAATGATGGAGGGGCAAAAAAGCAGTGGAAGATTTATGGACATGCTGGAAACAGAGCAGGACAGCAGTCTGGAGAAATAAAGTGTGTCACTGCTTGTGGATGGGGAACATCTTGCCTTCAGCTGGACTTCTCCCACATTTGTCATTCCCACAGATGGGCAATGCTGCTGGGGTGCTGCTGGCTTGCCCTCCTAAAAGGCTTCACTGTCGTGAGCTGCCCGGGCCCTTGTTTTGGGGTATTTCCATCTACTTTGGCCAGATCTGGCATCTCTACATAGGGAAAAGGCCAATTCTGAGGTTCTTTTCAAAGTAAGAACTCCATTTCCCCCCCCACAAATAATTCCAGTTGCTTTTGTTTTCTTCCCCCCACTGTCTGGCTAAAAGTAACTGCAGAAAAGTGACTCCCTTGATAAATATCTCATCCTCAGAATAATTTTTTTTTTTTCTGAGGAAACTATAGCAACAAGGACACTGGTGCTAGGCATTCCAAACCTGGGCAGTCACAACAGTTAGCATGAGCCTTATAGACACCACTAACTGCAAGTGATGTCAGCTTGAAAAACTGCAAGTGGAGCTTTGGAAAGTGCATTTGAATAAATGCAGGTAAAGCAGTGGGAGTACCTTGCTTTTCCAATGTGCTTCCTGACCTCCATCCCATCCAGCAGTTACACCTTGTAATCTCATCTTCCAGGGCTTCCTGCTGCTACTTTGAGCACAAAGTCCTAAATCAAAGCTCTTTAGAGTCTGCTTTGTGTTTTCCTGTGCCTGATGTCTACAGAAACCTTTTTTCCATGTGTGTCCCATTCAGTCCTGGAAACCAGAGGGATTTGGGCTGTGCCCCTCCTGTCCCGCATGTCAGTCCCTTGTTCCTGTCCCCTCCACAGCGAGGAATGCTCCGCGCATTGTGGTTTGCTTTGAAAAATGTTGTTCTGAAAACAATCTGTTCCCCTTGGCATCCCTTGGCTTTGGCACCGTTTGATTTGACAAACCAGGGCTTGCAGCAGAGAAAGCACTCGAGGCCGTGACCCTTCCCAGGCACCCAGCCCTGCGCCTCACTCCTCAGGGTGTGTTTGCTGCTGCCTCAGCGATCCCTCCTGTCCGGGTGCCTGTCCCCAGCGCTTCAGCACTGCCGGGGACCGGACAGCTCCCGGGAAAGGGGCAGAGCCCGGCGTGTCGCGGGAGCTGCGTGTGCCCTGGGGAGAGCGGGAGTGGGGTTACTGCTGCCTCAACTCCCTCCCGCTGCCTCCTCCCAGACCCCTCCCTGGGGTGTTTGTTTAGCTCAAGGAGCAGATGCGCCATCTCAGTCTGAGGAAGGCAAAGTCAGAGCCTTCCTCTGCAGACACAAGTAGCTGCTTTTGTACAGAGAGCTACTCCAGGATTTTTTATTTCAGGTTTTGGGCAGACAAAGAACTCCTTATCTTGTGAGGATCTGGAGATGCTTCCATAATAAAAAAACACCACAGAGTGTTTACAAGTGTGATACACTGCATTTCTCATGCATTTCCACTGTGTCCCCATCCCTCTGCCAGGGAATCCATCTCCAGTTTCTGTACTGCCCTTCCCCTGTGCCTCTGTGCACACGTATTTCAGGCACAAGTAAGCTGGCACATGTAGCGCATAAATATTTAACCACCTTGTCTGAAGGTTTGCTTTTAGAAGCTCACATGCTTTAAAGCCTACATATTTCTGCCTGCAGGATTAATGGTGCAAAAAGAAATCAGTGTAAAACTAAAAACAGCTCTAGGAAATTTGTTCTGAGCTTCTCATGTACAGCTCCAGGACCTATTTCCTCTAAAAATGGAAGGATGCAACAGGATTGAAGTTTTGTCTCTGAAGCTAAATTTGACTTCAGAATATCAATGGCAGTGAGCTTCTTTGGGCATGAAAGAGCCAGAGGAGAATGCAGAGCTTGCTTTGCTGGAACATCTCCAGGTGGGTTTCCATCTCAGTGGAAATGTCAGCTCATAATTTCAGGAGCTCACTACAGCAAAATGCTGTAGCTGGTGTTTTCCTTTCAGCAAGGAAACATCTCTGCTCAGCCACAGCAGAGCCTTGGCAGGGGCAGTTCACCCCTGGCAGCACCAGCAGGGACAGACTACCCAGGATCCCAGAACCCTGGGATGGCTGGGGTTGGAAGGGACCTCCAGAGATCAGCCAGTCCAACCCCCCACCAAGGCAGGGTCACCTGGAGCAGGTGACACTGGAATTTTTGATTTTTGTGGTTTTGGGATGTCCCCAGAGAGGGAGAGATCTCTTGTCACAGATGTTGCTCTGCCCCACTGCTTTCCCCAGAGTCTCATCCCCTCCCGAGGCCCTGTGTGTGTGACTCCATGAGCACCGTCCTCAGACACCACAGGGAAAAGCCTGATCCTGGCTCATCCTGAGCCTGCCTTCCCTGCTGACACTGCTGAGGGAGCTGCTATGTAATTCTGACTGTCACAGGGTTTTTGTGCATGTATTCTGGATTTATAGCTTGTTGGCTTTTGCACTGACATTTTATGAGATTATCCATTTGGTCTGTAATTAATGTAATAATTAAAAAACAGGAAAAAGACATAATTATCACAGTTGTCTACCAAACAATTAGCTACAGAAAACTCTTCTCTTGCAGATGTGTTCAGGTGTGTGTGTGGCCCCTGCATTGACAGTCTGGGTAATATGACCATGGAGCACTCAAAAAAGGGACAAACAAACTTGCATTTTCCTGTGGAATTACCATGGTGCAAATGCGACTTTCAGAAGGGGAAGCAGACTTTTCCAGCTGCTTTTTAGTGAAGTGGCTGGGAGGAAACAGCATCCCATCTGGAGGAGAATATTCCCATGTCCATGCCCTTGCTCCCATCAGTGGCAGATGGGTTTACCCCTTGCTGCACTTCACTGCCAGGTTTGTTTTCCACATGTCCTGGGGGAAACCTGCTGGGTTTTACATTCCTGGTGCTGAAGGATGCCCTGAGGCTGGGGTACCTGCTGTATTTACCTTCTCCAGTCCCTCAGGATGCTGTGGTTGTGGCTGTGGGTGAATTATGTATTTACAGACTCCTCTGATCCCTTGGGATGCTGTGGCTGTGGGTACCTGGTGTATTTATCTTCTCCTCTAATCCTTCAGGATGCTGTGTCCCTGGGTTTGGGTGAATGCTGCATTTCCCCATCCCTGTCATCCCTGGGGATGCTGTGTGCCTGGGTTTGGGTGAATGCTGCATTTCCCTATCCCTGTCATCCCTGGGGATGCTGTGTGCCTGGGTTTGGGTGAATGCTGCATTTCCCTATCCCTGTCATCCCTGGGGATGCTGTGTGCCTGGGTTTGGGTGAATGCTGCATTTCCCTATCCCTGTCATCCCTGGGGATGCTGTGTGCCTGGGTTTGGGTGAATGCTGCATTTCCCCATCCCTGTGATCCCTGGGGATGCTGTGTGCCTGGGTGAATGCTGCATTTCCCCATCCCTGTGATCCCTGGGGATGCTGTGTCCCTGGGTTTGGGTGAATGCTGCATTTCCCTATCCCTGTGATCCCCCAGAGATGCTGTGTGCCTGGGTTTGGGTGAATGCTGCATTTCCCCATCCCTGTGATCCCCCAGAGATGCTGTGTGCCTGGGTTTGGGTGAATGCTGCATTTCCCCGTCCCTGTGATCCCCCGGGATGCTGTGGCCCTGGGTGAATGCTGCATTTCCCCATCCCGGCAATCCCCAGAGATGCTGTGTGCCTGGGTTTGGGTGAATGCTGCATTTCCCCATCCCTGTGATCCCCGGGGATGCTGTGTGCCTGGGTTTGGGTGAATGCTGCATTTCCCTATCCCTGTGATCCCCCGGGATGCTGTGTGCCTGGTTTTGGGTGAATGCTGCATTTCCCCGTCCCTGTGATCCCTGGGGATGCTGTGTCCCTGGGTTTGGGTGAATGCTGCATTTCCCCGGGATGCTGTGTCCCTGGGTTTGGGTGAATGCTGCATTTCCCCATCCCTGTGATCCCTGGGGATGCTGTGCCCCTGGGTTTGGGTGAATGCTGCATTTCCCCATCCCTGTGATCCCCGGGGATGCTGTGGCCCTGGGTGAATGCTGCATTTCCCCATCCCTGTGATCCCTGGGGATGCTGTGTGCCTGGGTGAATGCTGCATTTCCCCATCCCGGCAATCCCCAGAGATGCTGTGCCCCTGGGTTTGGGTGAATGCTGCATTTCCCCACCCCAGCGATCCCTGGGGATGCTGTGCCCCTGGGTTTGGGTGAATGCTGCATTTCCCTATCCCAGCGATCCCCGGGGATGCTGTGGCCCTGGGTTTGGGTGAATGCTGCATTTCCCCATCCCGGCAATCCCCAGAGATGCTGTGTGCCTGGGTTTGGGTGAATGCTGCATTTCCCTATCCCAGCGATCCCCAGAGATGCTGTGGCCCTGGTTTTGGGTGAATGCTGCATTTCCCTATCCCAGCGATCCCCAGAGATGCTGTGGCCCTGGTTTTGGGTGAATGCTGCATTTCCCCATCCCTGTGATCCCCCGGGATGCTGTGCCCCTGGTTTTGGGTGAATGCTGCATTTCCCCATCCCTGTGATCCCTGGGGATGCTGTGTCCCTGGGTTTGGGTGAATGCTGCATTTCCCCACCCCAGCGATCCCCAGAGATGCTGTGGCCCTGGGTGAATGCTGCATTTCCCCATCCCTGTGATCCCTGGGGATGCTGTGCCCCTGGTTTTGGGTGAATGCTGCATTTCCCCACCCCAGCGATCCCCGGGGATGCTGCGGCTCCGCCTCCCGGCCCCGCAGGGGCCCCGTGAGCGGCTCCGGCCCCGCGGCTGCCCCAGTTTTTGCCTTACCTTGAAGAAGGTCATGGTGGATCCGTCCCTGACAGCCCCATACTCTATCTTGGTTTGCTTGGCCAGGTCATCTGCCGAGTCGATGGGAGATTCCATCCTCTCCACGGTCAGGAAGGCAGCCAGGTTGGCAGTGTAGGATGAGATTATGATTAAGGTGAAAAACCACCATATTCCTCCAACTATTCTGGTGGAAAGAGCTTTGGGCATCAGCTCTGATCCTGTTACAACACCATCAAAACAATCATATTAAAATGAGCCTTTCCTGATACCACGGCCTGGTTTTAGGCACAGAATGCTTTTATGAGCTATAGCATGATAAAATGATTTCAACAATAATCTCACAGATGCACAGCTGACATTTATAATGGTAACACACTGGGAAGGGGATGTGTGCCATGATACATGACAAATGGAATTATCCTTGGGTCTAAGCCCCTTACCTCTCTGAGCTAACCAGCCTTGTGATATTAATCTTGTACATCCCCAGCAAGCTACTCTGGTATTTGTCTGCTCCTGGAGCCCCTTTGTGCCTGTACACTGCAATCAATTTTGTAACCAGAGCTCTTTAGCAAACGCTCTTCTGCTCCCAGCTGCCTGACAGAAATACCTCCCAGGAGGAGCCTGTCCCGTGCATCCTATGGACACAGCTCAGCACCAACAGGGAGATCAGTGCAGCCCCAGTCACCTCCACTGAACCTCAGCTCAGCCCCCACAAACCCTCTTCTAGCAACGTGGGCTTCACCTCTGAGAAACCAGAGGGTCCATGGACACATCCCTTGGATCCTCAGGGCGATGTAAAGTTTTGGACAGTGTGTTTAACACATTGTTCTGAACAGGTCTGAGCGGCTCTCTGCCATTGCCACGAGTCCCCACAGAGCACTATGTGTTACCTGCACTGCAGTGGTTTCCAGGCACCCAGATAACCTCTACTTCAGCCACAGAGATACTCGTGTTTCTAGGCATTCTGAGGCAAATCTTCTGCTCTTTAACTGGGGGGCCATTCCCACTGAATTCTGTGCATAATGTGGGATTCAGGATCTGGTTCAGCAAAGCTCTTAGGTCTACACCTGAGTAATTTGACTTCAAAGTAAAGGTTTTGCATCATTATTTTGCTGATGAGGGATGGACTTAAGAAAATACTTAAGAGCCCGTGAACAGAGTGCTCAGGGCTAAAGCTTTTGATTTCATAAACATTTCTCTATTACTGGAAAAACATGTTGACATATTATGCCTCCTCAGCTATTCACTGAGTTCTGCAAGAAATTTCAACATTGCATAGAACATTTTCAGACTTTGCAAAAACTCTGAATATGACTTTTGGGGCAGAGACCGAAAGGGTAAAGCCTTCCCCACCAACCAGCAAACAGATTGGAGCTGTATTTGTAAACACAGAGCTGTGTCTCTTAAAGGTCAGAGCTAAGCTTAGCCCAAGGGTTGGAGTGTGTTGACAGAACTGCCAAACAGCGAGAGCAGTCTGAAGGCAAAAACTCTCACTTGAAATTTTCCAGGCCAAATGGAGTTGTTTCCAGAGCTGTAGCTCTGCCTGGGTTTGTGTTTGAGTTTCTGCTGTACTTTCTTGTTTGCCTGATTATATTTCTTTTTCAATACAATGGAATATTTCCTTGTTGCTCTCTATTTCTAAGCTGAGGTTGAGCTGCAAAAGCTGTGCTCATTCAGGTCATCCTGAAGGGATTCTTGCTTTTAAGCTTAGGCAGCCATACAATAGAATTGCTGCACCTGGCCCCTGATGCTGTGCGCACACATGGAACGTGCCAGTGCTGCTCAGGAGAGGATGGAAAATCCCTGTGAGCTGCACTTGTGGGGAGAGGTGCCAAACCTCCTGTGATTTCCTGCAGCAAAACATGGTTTGTGGGAAACAACACACTCAGTTCCCACCCTGGTAATCCTGCCCTGAGTGACTGCTCTGGTGAGGTGAGAGCAAACCTTGCTCCTGGCTGAGCTGAGTGGGGCAGCATTTCATTTTTCCCATGGTTATTCCAGGGAATATCACCTTTCTGAGTGCCTCAGTTCCAGCAGAGAGCTCTGGTTTATCCTAGAGTGGCCTGGGCTGGAAGGGACCTTGAGGATCACCCAGTGCCACCCCTGCCATGGCAGGGACACCTTCCACTGTCCCAGGCTGCTCCAAGCCCTGTCCAGCCTGGCCTTGGACATTCCAGGGATCCAGGGGCAGCCACAGCTGCTCTGCCCACCCTGCCAGGGAGGAATTCTTTCTTAACACCAAATCTAAACCTACTCTGTCAGTCTGAGTCCATTCCCCTTGTCCTGTCCCTCCATCCTTGTCCCCAGTCCCTCTGCAGCTCTCCTGGAGCCCCTTCAGGCCCTGCCAGGGCTCTGAGCTCTCCCTGGAGCTTCTCCTCTCCAGGGGAGCACCCCCAGCTCTGCCAGCCTGGCTCCAGCCCTGCAGCAGCTCTGGGGCCTCCTCTGGGCTCTCTGCAGCAGCTCCAGGTGCTGCTGCTGTGTCCCCAGGGCTGCAGGTGAGCTCTCACCTGGGCTCAGGGGCAGAATCCCCCCTTCCTGCTGCCCAGGCTGTGGGATCAGCCCAGGATCTGCTCCATCCCCCCTGCTCCACCTGGGCACTCCCTGCTGCTGCCTGCCCCGCTCCTGGCTGAGCTGAGCTCTGAGGACAGCTCTCCTGTCTGACAGTGACAGCTTCCCTGCATGGATTGGATGAAATGTGCCCTGTTTGGATGCTTTCGGAGGATGCAAACACATCTGAGACTTCCAGGCAAAAACAGGGGAAGCAGCATCTAAATCAAAATGTTGCCAGCAAGACTCGGGGGCAGAGACAATACTTGCTGAAGTCTCTCTAGTGCCTTTTTATGGCAGACATGACAGCCAATCCTGATCCAGACTTTGCTCACGCTCTGTAGAAAAGAGAAAGTCTGATCATCACATTTTAAAATTTAATCACAAGTGGCTTCCAGTCAAGCATAACGAGCAGCTGCTGCCAGGAGGAGGAGTGCAACGCTAGACCCAGATTCCACCACCGCTCCCATCATGTCCAAACTCTTCACGTGACCATGAGGCACAGACAATCACACCACAAGTTTGCACATGGAAACATTTGTGTTGCCTTACAAATGTTTGCTTTTGCCTTTCTTTCTTTTTCTCTCGTTCTTTTGTTTTGCTTTGAATCTCCTTAAAAGACAAGCAGAGTCTGGTTGGGGCTGACTGTCATGTACCCAAGGTAGTGGTAACGAGCAGACACTGCATCCCACAGTTTGCTGTGGATGATGGTAAACTCCAAAAACGGCAGGACAGGAAACACAAAATCCTGGGGCACTTTCACACACAGGGCAACCACAGTTAGATACACACACCTGCCTGATACTGTAAAACCTCAGCCTGCGTTTTACTGACAAATTGGAAGGAAAACAAAACAAAAAAGCTCCAAACCAAAGCAGAAATGCTCTTCTTTCATCCAACCTCCTTCAAAGCAACTTCTGCGGGGAAGTTCTGTACTCTCTCAATGCAATAATGCACCACTAAAAGCAAGTGCCTCTTAGGTCAATACAAACTTTATTCTCTACCACATCTAGGAAAAAAATCCTCTTTATTTTTATATTTATTTTACTCATGTCTGTTAAAGAGGAAGGAATAAACTGTACCTGTATGAATGCAGAGATGGTTTTACATTCCTCACTTAAATGTTTAGGAATTTAATACCAAGGTGCTGCTGGGCTTTGCCTTTTTGGTTGTCGTGGGATGGGGTCTTTTTTATTCAGCTTTGATTTAACTTGAAATGTTTGTCAGAAAACATTTTCTCTCTTTTCAGTGGACCCCAGTTGTTGTGAAAAGTGATTTAATTGGAAACCTTGGGACATAAATGCCATAAACAAATGTGTTTAGTACATAGATCTATTTGACTTCCCACATGGAGTAAGCTTCACTGCCCCTCCTTGGCATCTGAATAAAATGTCAGCTGTTTCCAAAATCATCAGTAACAGGGGCTTGTGACCGGGTTAAGTTCAGGCTTCTAGGGTTGGATGATTTACAGAAGGATAGGGCTCATACCTGCAGAAAAGCCATAGAAAACCAGGGTTTGGTGTTGGTTTTAAACAAGTGTTTGACAAGTGCCTACAAACTCAACAACCCTCTGGAGAAAGAGCATCTTTCCCTGTTTGGCAGCTGGAACAGTTCTTCTAGGGCAGCTGAGGCTGTTTGTGTTGGGATGGAGCCCAACATTTTCCTGTTGTCAAACCTCCAATACCAATAGACTCAACTTCAGCACGAGGCACTTCATATCCCTCTTGCAATTAAATTCCATTTCAGCTGCGGAATTCCCGTGCTCCCCTTCCTCTCAGACGCTCGCCCTCCTTCCTCCTGGCTGGGCTGCAGAGTTCCCCAGCGGCAGTGGCCCTTGGCTTCCCTCCCCTGTGCTAGCCTGCGTGTGTGAGATCAGGTTTTACAGTACATGCTGTTTACAGAGGGTGGAGTTTACCAGCACAGAAGCCCTTGAGCAGACTGTGGGACGTGTGCGAGAACGAAGTGTAACCGGTGTACCTTGCTGCATGAGAGCTCCAACTCCAAACCAGAAACTATTTAGTAAAGTAAAATTGTTTTCCACCACATCTGAGTCTGGGTTGCACGGGTGGGGGTTATACCACTCGTATGGTGTAAACCTGTGGCAGTCAACAGAAACAGTCTGTAAACATCGAGCAGAGGACACACAGCAAACCTGCTGAGCAGCGCGGCACCACGCGGGGAACGGGCACGGGACAGCCTGGCACGGAGGGATGACCCAGGCCAAAGGAGAGCTGGGCGTGAAGGGTGTCCTGGGACATGGGCACTGCCCCGTGCCAAAGGAGAGCTTGGCACGAAGGGTGTTCCCAGACATTGGCACTGCCCCGTGCCAGCCGTGGATCGGCTGTGGAGCGATGGATGGCACGCTGCTGGGCCTGGCACGGGCACTGCTGGGAGCCACGGCGGCTCCTGGGCTGCACTTTGGGAATAAGGAAGGAGCAGCAGCCCTGTCAGCGCAGCACCCCTCACTGTCAGTGCGTGCTGGACGTGCTGTCCCTGCAGCAGCACTGCCCAGCATTCCCAGCATCACGGGAGGTTCTGAGCTGGCAGGCACCCACCAGGACCATGGGGTCCCCCTCTGGAGCAGGTGCCCCACAGGCTGGGCATTCAGAGCCCCCTGCTCTGCCCAGCTTGGGAGGCAGCTCCCCACGCCACAGGGACACGGGATGGGCACTGCAGGGACGCAGCTGCACAGGGATCCCTGGAGAGCTCTGGGCTGAGCACACACCCAGCAGGAGCACCCCAAGGACTGCTCCTCCTCCCCAGTGCCACGTGGCTTCCTCGTGGAACGTGTGGATGCAGCTTTAATTGACAACCTCACCCAACACGTTCTAATTGCTGTTGCAACAATATAATTAAGCATTGAATTTATGCACGGTTGTGAGTGGCGTGCCTTGCCTGGCTGAAGTAATGAAGTCTGGTAATAATGAACCCGTTAATTGGGAGAGGATGTAGCTTAGGATGCCATCAGCTGCACAATACCCAGAACAAGAGTATAAAAAATCATGACAAAAGACAGAGTTTCCAGGTTCAAGTTAGAACAGTTCTGCATGCACCCATCAAAAGAAAAGCAATTCCCGAGTTAGATGTTTCAGATTTCTGCTGCAATAATGGAAGCAGGTGTTGTGGAGTGACCAGACTCAGCTCCTTCACAAGAGACCTCCAATTAGGACCAGTATGTTTCCAAGAGCCCTAGGAGTGAAGAGTTCCCCCCACAGTGTTCACACAGGACAGGAAGAAGAATAAATCCCTCTGTCTGACCTGCCTGGAAGCCTAAGGCTGGAACTTTGCAGGGTTTCAGAAAACCACCACATTTAGGGAGCTGGAAAGAAATGTCTCCATCACAGAAATAGAAAAAGTGCCATGAAATTCTGGCAGCAAAGCCTTGTCTTCCAGACTGAGAAGGTTTTTCTAGCCCTGGCTATCAATTTCAACCCTGAAGAGGCAGGGTGTATGCCTCTTTTACACCTCAAAACAAAAGCTGGTTTTCCTGTTTTTCTACTGCTGCACTGAGCTCTGGTTTACAGTTCAGCAGAATTCACTGCTCAGGCCTTCTGCTTTCCTGGCCTTTTTCCCCCTGCTTTTCTCCCTCTCCAGCAGCAGCTGTGCTGAGGTTTCTGATAAAGTTGAGATGCTCAAGGTCACCCAAGCACCTTTTTCCACAGATCTGTGTGACATTATTGACTCAGCTACTTGGCTGTACCTTCACTGACGTAACAGCACAGCTGAGATGGCATTAGCAGAAGGGGAAATTCTGGCAGAAAACACCTTGTTCATCCCCTGGCAGTGTACTTGGAACAGAGCTTTGCCAGCCTGCAACCCTTCACAGCGATAAAAACTTCAGTGTTTGAGTTTAAAAATTAATGTAACAATGACAGGGCTATGTAAGGCTCAGAGACAAATGA
Source organism: Ammospiza nelsoni (assembly GCF_027579445.1). Classification (NCBI taxonomy): domain Eukaryota; kingdom Metazoa; phylum Chordata; class Aves; order Passeriformes; family Passerellidae; genus Ammospiza; species Ammospiza nelsoni. The sequence goes on from NC_080634.1 coordinate 862,479, forward strand.
GAAATTATTCAGCTGCTGAAAAGTTGAAAGAAATGACAGGAGGATTATATCAGTCTGTGCAAATTATTCCCAAGTATTTGTTTTCCAGGAACTGATGTCAAAATGTGGGTAGCCGTGTAATTTACTGTGACAGTGCTAAGAAGTAGATGGTTTCTGGGGTTATTAAAAGCAAACAATATTTGCTGAAACACTTTGCAAATCTTATAGAAATCTTGGCGTATTTGGAGACACGGACAGGTCTCGATGTGGGTTTTGAGAGCAGCTTAGCTTAAAATGTATAAATCTAAATTAACATGAGCACAATTTCACTTCTTCAGTCCATGCAGCTGAATCTAACCAGGCACTGCTTTCAGGCATCAGCTCAAGGAAAGCATTTGTGTTTCCTTCCACTGTTCTGAGGTGGAGAGGGCTGGGGGATGTTTTCAGTCTTGGCACACAAGTGCAGAAAAGTCAATCTGCCAGAGAGGAGCAGATTTAAGATTAGTCATGACTGAGATCATGGGCTGTGTACAGCGGAGTTATTATTTATGGTGCAGTGAGGCACTGCAGGAGCCTGTGGGAAGCGGTGAGTAACTGCACACAGCCCCACAGCTGCTGGGGAGGGATAAACTCCTCTTCCACCTCAGGCCACCCCTGGGAGGTTGACCATGGCCTCTCCTCCTCTCATGCACAGAACCAGTTTGGGTGGAAGAGACCTCTGAGGCTGGGCCTCCAGCAAAACCAGGTTCAGCTTTTGGGTCTTTTACCTGTGCCCTGTGTGCACCGTGAGTGCAAAAGGGAAATGCCTACACGCAAGTAACAAACGGCTTTTCAGCACATGTCTGCTGGGGGGGTGCCTCCTAATGCATCCCATGGGATATTTCACTTGGAACAGCCCTTAAAGAAAGCAAAACCTCAGTGCAATACAGGAAAGCAGTGTTGATGAGAAAAGACCAAGCCTTTGCAGAAAGTTTTTAGGACTGGATAACCCCCTGAGGATGGTGCTCCAGAGCCCATCCAGCACCTGTGAGGGGAGAGGCTGTGGGTGCACCCAGAACTCTGTCCCAGCCTTACCTGGCAATGACAAAGAGGACACAGCTGACTCCGAGGCAGGCCAGGAGAACATACATCCAAATATCTGGAGAGAGAGGGTTTAAAAAGGAGAAAACGCCGGGGTTGGTCCCGTTGGGCTTCCGGTACAAGATGCTGATTCCCAGTGTCATGAAGGGCTTGGAGAAATCAATCACTTTCTCTCTGACATAGGTAATGGTGAGAGGAGCAACAGCCAGGTCAGCTTTCTGGAAGCACAAAAGGGAAAACGCTCATCTCCTTCATGTTCAGCAAACCCACTGCAATTTCCTCCATTTCTTTCCCGAGTATTAAAAAGCAAACCACTTTTGGCTCAAATTCAACAGAATTTAACATTTCCAGGGTATTTTAGGGGGTGTGACATTCCATTTCCTCTTTTTACAAGGAAGGGGGACTTGGCCACAGATGGACATTTCCCCCCAACACCTGCAAACTGCCCATTCAGACGTTCCTGCTCTGATAGGTGGTAAAACAGACACAGCAGTGGCGCTTGGAGGCGAAACCCACAGCAAAGATTTCAGATACAGAATACCCCAGGCGAAAGGAGAGCAGAGAGAGAAGAAGGGTTCAGTCTTACATGATCTATGAGCTCCTTGACCATCCCATTCCACTCTCCCTTGTCATTCTGGGCTCCGTATTTGCCGTCAGAAACGAGTTTGACCTCATAGATGAAGCCTAAGATGTTTGACAGCTCCTTGAGCAGGTCCAGGCAGTACCCCTCGAACCTGTCATTGCCATACAAGGGCTTGTCAGACTTCTTGTACATCACGTAGGGATCCTCCTGCAGGAAAGCACAGCACACAGGCAGGGCGAGATGTGAGCCTGGGCTCGGGTTAGATCGCTTTCTCTACACAATGCTAATATTTTCCACAGGGATTGCAAGTACATGGAAACCAGCAATTTACTGTGTGCATTAAAAGCTCTTCTAGGTGTGTTAACAAACTCACTGAATGAATTAGTGATGAGCATAGGGGCCCTAATTTTCAGTGGAATGGACCATTTGGGGCTCCCAGGAGCTTTAATTCCAGTTGTGCCCAGCAGCTCCAAACTCTGACCCAGGGTCTGGACCCCGCATTGTCCCATTCCAAGGGACAGGAAGGGATACTGAAGGACAGAGGATCCTAAATAACAGAAAAAAAAACCCAGAAGGGGAAACTAGCATTTTGTATTCTGTGAAAAATAAGTCTTTACTCAGAAAAAGCTTCAAATGGAGCAAACAGGGAATGGAGAACAGCAAAGGCTGATTGCAAAGTACATTTTTGCTTTCCCTTTTACAGGATTTTGGATAGGAGAAGATCTGGGCAAGCAGTTTAATGTGGCAAACTCCTGTGTAGGAGTAGTAGACACACAGTATAGAAGGAGCCTTTGAGCTCTTTCCCTCCTCCTGAGGAACTAGGCAGAGCAATTGGAAAAAAGTGGCATTACTGGGCATGCAGAGAGCTCAATGCAGAGCAGCTCCCAAATACCCAGTTACAGCTTTTCCATTCCTCACACAATGTAAGCACAATGACTCAATCTGTCTGTCTGCTGTTTACCACTTCCCTTCAGCCCTCTTTGTCTCGTTTCCAGTAAAGCAAAGGCTGTGTGAGCAGCGACTGCAAAGCTGAGTGTTTGTGTGTGTTCCTTCTTCTGGGAGGAAAAGTGCGCAGGGTTTGTCTGAAACGCTGGAGAAGGGGAAACAGTTTTGGAGGCAGAGGCTCTGGGAGCCTTCCAGTGGCAGTGTGGTGTTGTGGAGCCAATCTCGTGTGTGTGTGTGTGGATGCTGAGCCCGAATGGAGCTGGGGCAGCCTTACCAGGATGGTGGTGACGATGAGCGTGCGGTTGGCCAGCGAGTCCGTGATGTTGGTGGAGCGGTCCTTGTTGCTGTCCGTCATGTTAAGGCCACTGTAGGAGTTCCACACCCCAATCTGCACACAGGAGAGCGGCTCAGAGGCTGCCCTAATCCCCCAAACCCCCCGAGCACTGCCCTCAGGGCTCACTCAGGAAGGGACCCAGTGCTAGAACAGGGCAGCAGCTCGGGGAAAGGCAGCAGCACCACGGGCTGATCCAGAAACCCCAGGCAATGACTGCAAAATGCATAAATGCAAACCCAGGAGCACTGAGAGTGTGAGGCTTGGCAGTGCAGTGCTGGGGTGGCCAGCTGGCAACCAAAGTGGAACAGGCTGGCTTTGTCCCCTGCTAAAAAAAAAGTCAAATGTCTATTTTAATGGGATTTAAAAAAATTTTGTTGATAGTGGAGTTGAGACATGTGGCAAGACCTCTCTGTTCTGATAGAACAGGTTAAAAGCCTGAATAGCTACCCTGGAACTTGGGTAGGATGGATGCACTGGCCTTTTGCTTGCCCTGTGCCTTCAGCAGGTTTAGCAAAGATTATTCTGTCATTCCTGGACTCCTGCATGTGCCAGAGCTATCAAGGTGGTACATTTAACACCCTGAGCAGTATTTGCTCAGCAAACATCAGTGGCCAAAGGCAAATTCCTTTCCAGCCCTGGAGACAGTGAAAACTTCCAGTATTTACTGCCCAATCCAAAGCCTCCAGGGAAGATATTTGTCCTTTCAGTGGATTTGGATCTATGCTGTGGGGCAGAAATTATAACCATGTTATTTCTTCACATCAATATTTACCCAACTTTAAACGCAGGCTGGAGACATCTCCTGTGTTTTTGCCTTTGGATTTTCATGCCGAGCCTGGCTGAGGGCTGATGTGAGGAGCTCCAGGCGAGGAGCTGGCTCAGGCAGTTTGATTTATGCTGGGCACTGTGGAGAGCACAACCATTTCAAGCAAACTTGGGGTTTGTGTCCCCAGGTGCCACTGCTTTTGCCCCTCACAAACATTTTTTTCCAAATTCCTAATGGGGACACCCATGCCATTAAAACAAAAACACCAAGCATTTGTCAGTCATTCCCTTTGTTTCCAAAACTAGATCAGTTGGGGAAGCTGATCTGGAAAGTGCACAGATTTACAAAGGAGATAAAATGTTGGCTATTATGGCAGCCTGAGCCAGGAATACAGTAAATATCAGTGTCCTTGGATTTGCACCAGGGTGGATGAGCCCTTCTGCTCCCTGTTACTGACTGGGAATGTGTTTGTTGTCTGGCAGCAGGGAAGGAGGAGGACAGCCACGAGACCGGGGAGCAGCAGAGTCACAGAGCACACACGGAACACCAGGAGAGCACTGGGCAAAGGGACAGCTCTGCAGGACAGCCCTGCCCGGAGGGGCACCAGGGAGGAGGAAGGACCAGACCAGGTAGGACATCACTGGGGAGCTCAGGGGTGTTTTGCAGTTTAGTGACAAGTGTGACAGGTGCCACGTGCCCTCCCCAGCGAGCCCCTGCTCTGAACCAGCTGTAATTTGGTTCAAATCAGCTCAGCAGAACGTGAGGTGCTGCAGTCCAAGGGGAGATTGCTTCTGTGTGTCAGGGGATGATCTACTCCCCAGGAAGGAGGGGAGAGGGCCTTTGTGCCCCAGCCTGATCTGCTGGAGATTAAATTGGGTTATTAAGGATGCATGTGCTCCACGAGAACACAGGCAGTCTTGTAGAGGGTGTTTTATACTGGTCTATTCTCACAAAAACAGCACAAACCCAAAATCTTTCTACACTGTGCAAGAGAGAGGGGTGTGTAATAATGAGATCTGTGTGGACCACGGGCCAAATACAATTCTAAGCACTACAAAAAGTTTCTGTCTCATGACTGCAGAACACTTCAGACCTAGTGGATGCAGTTTTTATCTTCTCCTCCTAGAACAGCAACGAGGGGTTGTAAGTCCTGTGGGGAGCAGTGCATGGAGCTGGTCTCCAAATCCCACTTTTCTGTTTTAAGCACCTTATGTTCAAAGAGGGATGAGATTCCTGGGGTAATTTACATCTTTTATAAACAAGCTTAGTCCCAATTTCCATATGTTAGTGAATGACAGCACCCACTTAATCATCTCTATTCTTTTCTGTAAGGAGCTAATAACACACTCATCCAAATTTTGAGGCAATAATGCTCGAACACTGCCAGCACTGAGAGGTTTGTGTGGGGAAAAACGCCTCCAGCCCTGCACATTAAGCCAGACTTTGGAGCTGGTGCCAATACACATCCAAAATACTGTAATTTTACCCTGTAAATTTTAGGTGAATCAGGAAGGATGGCACAGGAGAAAAGGAATGGTTTTGCTGCAGCAGGGGCCTTTACTCAAGGATGGGAAAAGCACAGCTCCCAAGAAGTAAAATAATAATTAAACCCCCCTGAATTTGGTGAAAAAGCTGAATCCTGCCAAGATCTTAGTCTTTGCAATTACAGTGTCTCAAGTGGAGAAAAACTTATCCTACCAGGAAAATTCCTGCTTTCAGAGAGACTGTTGTCTCTAAACTGCAATAGGAGAGTCACCATTAAAACCCAAAGGCTGAGTGAGAGGACCCAGCCCAGAGGGTTTTGGCATCACCTGTCTGTGTACAAACCTTCTTCCACACTTTATACAAATGATTAGAACCCTCGCCAGCAGCCTTGGTACAGGGAAAAACAAACAGAGTGCTTCATTAAAAATGAAAAGAGAAGCTGTCTGGAGAGCTGTGTGGGAGCAATTACAGTTAAATTCTCCATTAACCCATCAGCAATCACCACCCCGAGCTGAGCCAGCGCGCAGAGCAAGGGCCAGCAGCCTCGGGAGCTGCTGTCACCTGGGCTGGGGCTGGGGACACCCGCAGCTGCCACCCCCAGGGCAGCCCGTATCGCTGGCTGAGGGCTGGGAAAGGGAAAGAGAGCAAATCCAGTCCCAGAAACCCGGAGAATTCCCAGCAACTCCTCTTTGTTGAGGTTGTTACTCGAGCACCTTCTTTCCTGTCTCCCTCATGTCACATTTATCTCTGCGCTGCTAGGTAAATTTATCTATCTCTAGGTATGAATTTACCATCCACTGTTGCAGTGGCAAGAATTGAAAACGAGGTGCACTGAGGATGATTCTTTCCAATAGACAATATTGCCTGCCCCACATTCCTCTCCCATACCTGGAAATGCACTGCACAATAAAAACCCAATCTTAGAGCAGCTCTGCTTTAACTCCGACTCAAACCGCTTGAGAATGGCGGGGATTTTTACCCCAGTCACAGGAGGTTCAACTGAGGAACCAAGCCCTTGTCTAATGAACTTTAGGCCGTGTTTTTACCTTTTCTGTGCCTTCCTCCTTGAGGCTGATGATGTCCAGGTCGAAGTCCTTCCTGAGCCCGTCGGTTTTGTTGAAGGTGATGCGCCCGGTGAGGCCCTCCCACCGTGCCTGGGGACACAAACACAGCCTGCCTGTGGCACCCAGCAGGAGCCACTCTGAGCCCACCACAGGGGCTGTTGATAATAACAACTGTCATTCAAATACACCACGGCGTCAGATCACTTCCAATCTGGGGGCTTTCAAGCATATATGGCTTTGCTACTCTGACAAAACCCCTTTTTTTTGTTGTTTAGTTTCTTTCTGATATGTTTTGCATTTTGCAACCAGGCACAAGTCTGTGACAGTTTACATAGATTGATTTACATATGTGTGGTACTGATAAAAAAATGCAGACTGACCAAAGAGAGAGGGAGAATCATATGTGCCCAAAGCCAGCACCGCACAAGAATTCACTACAGTTTCAGTCTCCTGTATCTTGTGAGCCTCCCACCAAGCCTGTTTGCCTTGAAATGAGATCTCCCTCCCTCCCAGCCCGTTTTGTCCCCAGAGCTGGTGCTTATCCATAAAACAAAGTGATGGGTTTAAAAGTGCAGCCAATCTCGATAATCTATTTTTGGGAGGCCCCCCCATTAGATTAAATTTGTCAGAGATACAAGGAGAGCTGACGATAAATGATGGCATTGTTCCTTCGTGTGTGTCAGCCATATAATTTTAAATTACAAGCTTTTCCACCACACATCGTTCCTTGCCTCATTTAATTTATTGGAGACAGAGGACAGAAGTAAAGCTGCATTAAAAATCACACTTACAGACTGGTGTCCCCCCTCCCTGCTTAATCTGAATTCTAGCCCTGAATCTGCAGGATTTAATCTTGGATGCTGGGGAGTTCTCACCACATGCCTCAGGCAAATCTGGTGCATGTGGAATTTGTGGAAACAAAATACACACTTGGATACACACTTAAGTAACATAAGAATGGAAAAGCATCAGTGCAACAAATTTGCTGTGAGATTTTCCGTCTTAATGACTTGGGAGCATACACAAGTCTCTGCTGTAAACAGTGAAACACTTGCAGGGTTATTTATTACTTATTAATTATAATATATAATCAAGATAGCACGTGGATGAATATGGACACATATGGATGAATTTCAATCTCTAACATCCCTTTTTCCAGCCTGTCTTTTTATTCCTCTGATGTGCCCCCATCTCTTTTTCATAAAGTTGCAACATTTTATAAAATCTGCTCTTTGGAGATCAGTTTCTCAGGAGGTTCAGGGAGTGTTTCTCAGAAATGGTAAATGATGATGGGATTTTAAAATCCTAATGGTGAGGAACACGCTTCAGACACCATCTGAATTCTGAATTTAATTTCTGAATTTTATTTTATTGCTTTTAAACCAAAACAGAGAAAGCATCATGCTAATTAACAAACTGAAATGGAGCAGAACTTACTGAAAAGTCAGGAGCTGCATCTGTGTGTATCACAGGGATGGGATTTCATGCTTTGACACACAGGATTTATAGCCATTTTTATGTTCCTGGTGACACATTGAGTGCTACAGGACATAATAAAAGCTGCGTTGGAGCCTGATCAGGTAATTGATCAAAGAGCATCACTGTGAGCAGCTGCTCAGACCCTTTCTTACTGAGCCTCGAGAAGGGAGTGCACAGACAGGTTACAGACACAGCTTCAGAGGCTGGCAGGCACCTTCATGGCCAAAATACACCAAGCAGCCTAGTGAGAGCTGTGGAACTCCCTGCTGTCACTGTGGAACCCCTGCTTTCAGCTTTCACTGCTGGGAAGGATGAGCATTGTGGGGAAAGCACAGGCTGAGCTCTGGGGTTAAATATTCCAGTTACAATCCCTGTCAATAGATTGATGGGAAATTACAACGTCAGGAGAACAGAGCTGACTCAGCCTCCAAGGTCAAACACTCCAGAGGAGTTTTATCAATTCCCACCCATCACAGGTCTGTATCAATTTCCATTTCACCATCTTGGATCAATGCAGCAGCCTCCATTCCAGCCAGAGCCAATCAACAGTTCAATCCCAGAACTGATCAGTTCAGCTGCTTCCAGCCTTATCAGAGACTCATGGAATATCCTGAGGGAGAGGGACCCCCAGGGATCACCCAGCCCAGCCCCTGGCCTGCACAGACACCAAACAATCCCACCCTGTGCATCCCTGGGAGCAGTGTCCAAACTGACTCGAAAAATTCCCCAAACAGGCCTGATCCAGTTATTTTTGTAGAACACACCTGTATTTTTTATTGGCTCTCTCTTTTTCCCTTCTCTTGCTGTCTAAGTGTAACTTGAACATTTGGGAACTTTTCCCTAAAGGCAAGCAATCAGCTGGGTTTTTCCCTGGCTTTAATGGGAGTTTGGTCAGAAATCAGTCCCTGGACTGTTCCTTGAGAGAGGAGTACACTCAGAAGCTGGAGTGAAGTCTAGTTGGAGATAGGAATATTCTCCTGCCTGCTCTGTTTTGTCCTGGGGTTATTTTGACCCATGGTGTATATATTTAACTCTTGGGGTTATAGTCTCTTTATTATCCGAAGTTCCTAGGCAAAATGAACATCAGTTATTGATGCAATGTACATTGCTAATTAACCACAGGAGTGAAAGAACCAATATTCCCAATTTCTGATGAGGGCTTTGATGGTACCTGACACTTGAATGAAAAATTCAAAAACTTAGGAATACCTAAACCTACAATGCTCAGAACACGTCAGGTTTCTCTTATGTAACAAAACCTCCCAAAGCCATAAATAACAATATCTCTATAAAAATAAATAATAAATCAATAAATAATAACCAAAATGCTACTGACCAAGACCAGTTTAATTTCCTTTGGTTTTCTTTCCTTTGGGAAGAGAAAGCCCCTGCTTTCTTGGAATTGCAGAGAGAGCTGCCAGATTGAAGTGACAGTGATATTGCTTCTCCTTGGAGTGGAAATCGTGTGTGATGAGCCACACATCAACTTGTCAACCCTCACAATTAATCCTCTTATTACCAGAGATCCCCAGGATTATGGAATTCAGTGAGTTAGGGTATGGCTTGGCCATTATCCTGCTCCAAATCTGGCATAACTGATAGAATAAAGAGAATTTCAGCCCTCGCCAGCGCAGGGCTTTATCTGTGGAGATAAACTGAGAATTGTGGTGCTCCACAGCCTCTTTTCTTGGAAGAGGTCCAGGAAAAGTCCTGGCCTTTCCCTGAGCAGCACTGGAATGGAAATGCAGTGAGAGGCAGAAAGGGGCATTTTCCACGGCCAGAGGGATGGGATTATAGTGGACTGTGAACAGGGAAAATTGTGAACTGTGTTTGTGCAAGCCTGGATATATTAAACATGTCCTGAAAAAATGTTCTGTGCAGCAAATATCAAAACATCCTCCATGCATTCAGATAAAGTCACTTTATAATGATTCTAGCTTGCTTTTTATAAACAAATCTATTGCCCAGGAAACATTTAATGAGCTGAAAACAGAATGGAAGAAAATATATGCAATCTTTTTGTCAAACAGCTTGTTTTGATTTTGGATATCACAGTGCCAGTACCCTGGCAGATAATTTTTTTATCAATTTTCATCAATTCAATATGTATTTATTCCCAGCATGCAATCCTGCGATTACTTTGCAATCTGGGCATAGATAATTCCATAAATAAGTGTTTTTCCACTTGAAATTTGATTTCAGAGTAAGAATGCCTATTGACATTGCCCTCAGCCTCATTGTCTTCTCGGGAAGCTGAGCTTTATTTCCTAATAAAGCACCATGGGATGCAGGTCAGGCAGTTGTTTTGTTTGCTCTCCTAATTAAGAGATTTCAGGTCAAAGCAGCAGCCACTAATAGGCTCAGAGCAGAAATGCACTTCATGGACTCGCAGTGAAGTTTATGAGAAATGAAAAAAAGAAAAAAGATTGTTTTAGTGAGAGTGAATCAAGTGTTACTATTAAATTATCTGGTGAGAGAAGCCCTACCAAACTAAACAGCTGTTTCAATTTGATGTAGCTGAATATTGTAGCACCAGAGCCCAGAGAAGAAATCCAGCCAGCACCCCCAGACTCTGTCACTGCTCAGGGCTAAAATGCAATAAAAAAGATGCAGCAGAAGAGATTTTATTTCATGGTTTGGAGCAAGATGTTGTCATCTTTTCCCAGTCATTGCACAAAGATTTCAGTGCTGCCCCACAGCCCCTGTCTCAGAGAGCAGGGGAGATTTCCTGGCTCTCGTGGCATCAGGCTCTTGTACTGCTCTCTCCTTCTGATCTGTTCCACTCTGCAGGAAAACACTCCCAGGAAAGCACTCTGACAGGCTGACTCTGGGAGTAATCAAAGACCATGAACAACAGAAATGTTCTGTTCTTACGAGATTCTTTGTGCTCCTGTGTTTGGAGCTGCTGCCAGTCAGAAACACAACAAACTGATGGATCCCTCTGCAGATGGATTGCTTTCCCTTCTGTCATAATTTCAATTTCTACTTTTACTGTATTGAGAAACCTCCAGTCCCCTCTCCTTCCAGTACTGAATGCAGATGGATGGCTCTCCCTCCTGGTCTCAGTGCTTGGCATGGATCTCCTCAGAAACACAGCAGGAGCTGAAATCTCTACAGGTCTCTTTTCAATCTCTGAGGTCTTTCTCTGTGATTCTGCCTGAGGCCATTTAACAGTCCCTCAGAATCCAACCTGCATCTCTGTCCTTCTCTCTGCTGTTGTTCTTTTCATTGTGGCTGGATTCGAACAAGGGGAGCTCACACTGGTTTTGATGATAATTGAAAAACAATCATAATCTAGGGCCTCATCTTGTGCTTTAGAGGGGACATGAGCAGAACTGGATCATTCAATCATAAACATATTTCATGTTTACCCCCATTTTTCCTTCAGAAAAGGCAGGATCATCCTTTCTGTTGTCTGCAGACAGACAACATCTCCTTTTCCCTCTGAGCAGGGTAAGGGGCACTCCCTGCAAATGCCTCCAGAAGGCTCCAAGATTGGAACATCCCCCAGCTGTGAATGGCACTGGGTCACTGAGAGACACAGCTTCTGACAAGGATTTACTTCTCATTAAAAACTCCTTAATGGGCTGCTGCAGAGCCTTGATCTCAGGCATTTCATAGAGCTGGCCCACAAAGCAAATGAGGTGACCTCAGTTCTTTTCACCACCAAAATAAAATGCAAAAACTCACCAGGGAGCCACTGAAGCACTTGTTAACTCCAGCATCTGCAGGAATCACTGCAGGCAAATTCTTTGTCTGAAACTGGTCTGTTTAGACTGGAGTACTGAATATTTGTCTATAGATCAGTCTGTAAAATGCCTTCACAGAATGTCAGCACCACATCAAAACACAGGACAATTAAATGCTGCCTATGTGGGCCCAGCTATCACTCTGCCTCCTTGACTTTGTTTTCTCCATACCTATTCACTGATTCCTAATTTTAAAGTTCCTCCATCCCTGCTGAACAAACCAGACCCTAACATGATCTGGGGTCCAAATGTATTTGCTATTTGTTTCACACGTGTTTTAGGCTTTACAGGAAACTCAATATGGTCTTGTTAAACCTTATCCTCTGCTTTTAACAGCCACCTTTTTTGGCTACATCAGCCCCAGGACGATAAGACTCTCAGAGTGTTTAAATCGGTGTTTTACTGACCATGAGAGACTCTATTTGCAAGGCCATCAGTAATTAGCTCCCATATCTCACTCCATGCAAGAGGAGCTGCTTGTCCATGATAAATGAGAGCTGTGTCACTGTCCAGGCTTTGAATTGATCTGCTGGGGTACATCTGCTACTCTTGGGCAAAGTATTCCAGTTTAGGCTTCAGGAACCCTTAGTTTTATACTCAGCATCCCCCAAAATAAGGAGGCCATCACTGCAGGGGCATTCACTGATACAAAGTCTTTTGTTATCTTTCAATTTCATTATAATTATTCTTCAAACACGGGGACTGAGGTGGGGAAAAGGTAAAACATATGTGGGATGCTCCACCTAATTTCCAATTTTCATTTCCACACTTCCCTAAAGGAAAGATTTCCATTTGAAAATCAAAACAAAATTGGGTTTTTGAAACAGTGAAGACATTTCAACTAAAATGAGCATTTTTAGGACATCCCTGGATCAAGCTCAGTTATCTTGTAAGATAGAGCATTGCTTTTTCCTCTTTAGAAATACTGGCTGCAATGTTTTCTGGATATTGATCCCTGATCAAACAATCTGCGATACAATTGGAATTGCACAGCGAAGCAAGGACAGAGCTACAGACTCACTTTTCGTTCCATTTCCACAACAACTGTTGTGCTCGCCTCACATTTTAGAAATCATCAACAACATCCACGACAGACATTAAGTGAAGGAAGGCAGGGAAGGAGGGCTGTGCACTTGCCTCTTTGATGAGGTTCATGAAGCGGGGCCCGAAGCGCCAGGGCTTGTGGCGGTGGCACTGCAGGGAGCTGACGGTGATCTGGGCCGCCCGCTGCGAGGCCACGGCCACCATGTACACGGCGTCGTACATCAGCGCAGCCTCCGTCTGCACAACACAGCCCCGAGTGAGTTACTGCCTTTCCCCGCTGCTGCCAGCCCTGCCCGAGGCTCCTCGCAGGGAAAACCTCTCCTGGGCTCGCCTTGGAGCCCTGAGGAGCAGCCAAATCCAGTTCTCCGCGTTATTTTGGAGCGTTTTCAGCACTGGAGGGAAACCACGCCGGGGAGCTACAGGGAGAGGGAGGTCAGGGGTCCCAGGCAGGCTGGAGAGGGGCTCTAAGAAGTGCCAGGTGTATGAGCCACTCTTCTCATGGTACTTGTGGGATTGCTTCCTTCCCAACAGGACAGGCTGGCCCTGCTTTCCAGGGAAGCCAATCCCACTGATCACCTGGAACACATCCCCCTGCCCAGGTATCTGCTGCCCTCCAGGATCCTGGCTTTTGGCACAAATGTGTGCAATGGTGTCCTAGAGATTGTGGAAATGTCCTTTGGAGGTGTGGTTTTGGGGGATTAACTTGGACTCACACATCTAATTTCCCACTACAGCCTTGGGTCCTGGAATATTACCCCATATATTCAGATACCAAAATTACTGGGTGCTCTTTGTGCCCCAGTGTGTGTTTCTTTTGAGAGTGGGTTGGTGGGTTTAAAGGCACGGCCTCAAAGTGACATCACACACTCTGTCCCACTTTGCCACCTCAGAAAAGTCTCACCCCCACCTGCACTGGGCTTCAGTGCTCTCACAGTGAGGTGGGAATGGCTGTGTCTCCCTAATGATGCTGCACAAATTACCTTCCAGGTAAACCTAATGAATAATTAAACGGGGCCTGAAGGAAAAAGGCAGCAATTCTGCAGATGAGAAACTGACTCCTTTATAGGAACTACAGAGCTGATCAGTTTTCTGTTTCTTTTCCATGCAATTCCTCTGGGAAATTAACACATTTGCTTCTTTGTTTGTTCCATTTACTTGACTAAATTACAACAGCATCAGTGGTCCCAGTATTGGAGGGTTTTGCTCAAGTGTATCTGAATTTAAGGACTAATCTTAAGATAGAGCAGAAGAGGAATTGGTCTTGATGTGCTTGTCAGAATCTGCCCAAAATAATGCTCCACAATGGGAGCAAATGGTGAGAAGAGAAAACATTGTGAGTGATGAGTCAAGCAGGAGGAGACAATGCCAGCTGCTCTCACTGTGAAGTGTCTCACAGCAGACAGTTGTTCCAAGCACACTCAGGGCATCAAGGGCTGACCCCAAATCCCACAAAATCAATGGAAATATTCCTATCAATGTCAGCAGAGCTCAGTTTTACACTGGACTGGGAGCTCAGGGTTGGATTTTACTGGCTCTGCCTGTGTCCCAGAGAGCCTGGGAGGAGATGCTTGGTGAGACAGCTCCTCCGTGCTTGCTCTGCTCCGTCTGGCAGTGCTGATGCTTTGCCCTGAGCCCATGGTGTCTGCAGCACTGCCAGGCCTGGCTGCTCAGCCCCGTCCTTGTGCCACTTGTCACTGGGCCCTGCTTCGTGCGGCAGTGGGGAGCTGTGCCACCTCCCTTGGCTTGTCACTTCTCCCCTCATCATGGCTCTGTTTAGGGCTGTGGGGTGCAACAGGTCACCTCATTTTCCAAACACCTCATCCTGACTTGTGTGCTTTTATGGCAGGAGAAAGAGGCTCAGAGCCAGTCCTGGAACTTGTTTTTCTCATTTCTGTGTGCTGCTTAAGCCACTGTAAAGAAAGGCAGAGATCTCATTAGACCAGCTGTGCCTCTGGGTGCAGCTTGGGCATCCAGCAGGACGTGAACTCAGAGCTCTCTTGCTTGTGCCCTGCTGAATTCCCACAAGCTGCTTTCAGGGCAAACAGCAGAGCATGAACTAGGAGGGATAAATCCTGAGTTAATAACGGGATGTACAGTCCTGATCTCCGTGCACTCTGCCGCCTGTCACAGCCTTACTGCCAAATGAAATGCAGCAGTGGTGCAGCTCTCCATCAACCTGGGCAATAATGGAACCTGCTGGGAATACTGAAATGATCCCAGCAAGGAGGGAGAGGTTCCCCTCAGTGCTCTGCCAGGGCATCAAGGACACTGAGATATGAAGATGCAAAGGAGAGCACGAGAGTCAGGGATGGCAAGGAGAGCAGAAGAGTGCTGAGAACTTTGCTTTTCCCAGTGCTGTATTTGGGGGATTTCTGTGTGGATTCCCATCAGGAATTCCCAGGGACAGCTTTCTCCCTGCTTTGGGTATGAGTGAGCATGGTGACCCAGCCCAAAGCAGCACCAGTGTGTGCAATGCCAGGGACAGCACACTTAATGCATTTCTCCTCAGGATGTTAAGACATTTCCAAATTTTCCCTGAAATCACCTGCAATAAAGTCTATTTCTTATCACTTCGAGCTCCACTCAGTCCATGAGACACATTATTTCATACTGCAAAGAGATGGCAACCCTTCACCCTGCCAAACTGATTGGAGTCATGCAGTCTCTGTAATTGTTCCTATTCTTTCCTTTCCTCCTTGGGGGAGTGCTGGGAGGAATCCTGATTCCCTGCCTTGATGATACCTCTCATCTGTCTTTAAATTACCTCTCAAAAGCCGGAGCTTCTGTAGCGATGGAAATGAGGAGAAAGGGCACTGCACCCATTTCAAAATGCTACTCCCTTCCCACGGTGTGGGATCTGCCCCTGCAGGTCACAAATCCTGCACCTGCTGGGGAAGTCCCATTTTCTGCTGCGTTTCCTGCTGCACAGTGCAGAAGGTGATGGGAGAAGCGGGGCAGGCAGCAATTCAGTTTTCACAGGGCTGAGATGAACGATGGCACCGTGCTGGGGCATTGTCCCTGGGCCACCCCTGGCAGCATTGGTGCTCACTTAGTGCCCCCTGGCAGTGTGACTGCTCCCTCCCTGTCCCTGTGCCACCCCTGGCAGTGTGGCTGCTCCCTCCCTGTCTCTGTGCCACCCTGGCAGTGTGGCTGCTCCCTCGCTGTCCCTGTGCCACCCTGGCAGTGTGACTGCTCCCTCCCTGTCCCTGTGCCACCCTGGCAGTGTGACTGCTCCCTCCCTGTCCCTGTGCCACCCCTGGCAGTGTGGCTGCTCCCTCGCTGTCCCCATGCCACCCTGGCAGTGTGGCTGCTCCCTCCCTGTCCCTGTGCCACCCCTGGCAGTGTGGCTGCTCCCTCCCTGTCCCTGTGCCACCCCTGGCAGTGTGGCTGCTCCCTCGCTGTCCCCATGCCACCCTGGCAGTGTGGCTGCTCCCTCGCTGTCCCCATGCCACCCTGGCAGTGTGGCTGCTCCCTCGCTGTCCCCATGCCACCCCTGGCAGTGTGACTGCTCCCTCCCTGTCCCTGTGCCACCCCTGGCAGTGTGACTGCTCCCTCCCTGTCCCTGTGCCACCCTGGCAGTGTGACTGCTCCCTCCCTGTCCCTGTGCCACCCCTGGCAGTGTGGCTGCTCCCTCCCTGTCCCCATGCCACCCTGGCAGTGTGGCTGCTCCCTCGCTGTCCCCATGCCACCCTGGCAGTGTGGCTGCTCCCTCCCTGTCCCTGTGCCACCCCTGGCAGTGTGACTGCTCCCTCCCTGTCCCTGTGCCACCCCTGGCAGTGTGGCTGCTCCCTCCCTGTCCCTGTGCCACCCCTGGCAGTGTGGCTGCTCCCTCCCTGTCCCTGTGCCACCCTGGCAGTGTGGCTGCTCCCTCGCTGTCCCCATGCCACCCCTGGCAGTGTGGCTGCTCCCTCCCTGTCTCTGTGCCACCCCTGGCAGTGTGGCTGCTCCCTCGCTGTCCCCATGCCACCCTGGCAGTGTGGCTGCTCCCTCCCTGTCCCTGTGCCACCCCTGGCAGTGTGACTGCTCCCTCCCTGTCCCTGTGCCACCCCTGGCAGTGTGGCTGCTCCCTCCCTGTCCCTGTGCCACCCCTGGCAGTGTGGCTGCTCCCTCCCTGTCCCTGTGCCACCCTGGCAGTGTGGCTGCTCCCTCGCTGTCCCCATGCCACCCCTGGCAGTGTGGCTGCTCCCTCCCTGTCTCTGTGCCACCCCTGGCAGTGTGGCTGCTCCCTCCCTGTCCCTGTGCCACCCCTGGCAGCCTGGCTGCTCCCTCCCTGTCCCTGAGCCACCCCTGGCAGTGTGGCTGCTCCCTCCCTGTCCCTGTGCCACCCCTGGCAGTGTGACTGCTCCCTCCCTGTCTCTCTGCCACCCCTGGCAGTGTGACTGCTCCCTCCCTGTCCCTGTGCCACCCCTGGCAGTGTGGCTGCTCCCTCCCTGTCCCTGTGCCACCCCTGGCAGTGTGGCTGCTCCCTCCCTGTCCCCATGCCACCCCTGGCAGTGTGGCTGCTCCCTCCCTGTCCCCATGCCACCCTGGCAGTGTGGCTGCTCCCTCCCTGTCCCTGTGCCACCCTGGCAGTGTGGCTGCTCCCTTGCTGTCCCCATGCCACCCCTGGCTCCCTGGCTGCTCCCTCGCTGTCCCTGTGCCACCCTGGCAGCCTGGCTGCTCCCTCGCTGTCCCCGTGCCACCCTGGCAGTGTGGCTGCTCCCTCCCTGTCCCCATGCCACCCCTGGCAGCCTGGCTGCTCCCTCCCTGTCCCCATGCCACCCCTGGCAGTGTGGCTGCTCCCTCCCTGTCCCTGTGCCACCCCTGGCAGTGTGGCTGCTCCCTCCCTGTCCCCATGCCACCCCTGGCAGTGTGGCTGCTCCCTCGCTGTCCCCGTGCCCCCTGGCAGTGTGGCTGCTCCCTCCCTGTCCCCATGCCACCCCTGGCAGTGTGGCTGCTCCCTCCCTGTCCCTGTGCCACCCTGGCAGTGTGGCTGCTCCCTCGCTGTCCCCGTGCCCCCTGGCAGTGTGGCTGCTCCCTCGCTGTCCCCGTGCCCCCTGGCTCACTCACAGTCATGGTGCCATCACGCAGCCCCGAGTCAGGCTTGGGTGGTGCCTGCAGCCTCTCCATGGACCACTTGTCCACCACGGCCGACACGTGCGGGTTGTCGATGTTGAGCAGCCGAAAGCCCGTCATGTTCACCCCGCTGTACCTGTAGGGCTCCAGGTCCAGGGCAAACAGGTCCTAAAGCCCCAGCAGGAACGCAAACAGAACCATTTCTAAAGGAAATCGTGGGGCTTTCCCCCTGTGCCCGCCCCGACTCCTGTGTGAAACCTGACTGAGCCAAAGCTGTGTGAGTGAGGCGGGTGACACCACACAGCTGCTTTTGGGAGAGAAAAGATCAATTCCCCACTGCAGAACTGCTTTGCAAGCAACCTGCACATGTGAATTTATAGCACTGCTGCAGCTCTGACAGGCTGACATGAGGAATTGGCTGGCCAGCGTCAAGCTGCTTTCTAAGCTGAGGGGAGGAAAATTCCGAGAGACGCGGTGAGGGCTGTGCTTTGGCTGCTTGTGAATCCCAGTTTCCCCTGCCGTGCCTCTCCAGGCACCTCTGCCAGGCTGTGGCATGGATAGGCTCCATGTGCTCCACATGGCATTTACAGGGCAGCTGGGGTGGCTGAACCATGCGGGACCCTCCCAAGCTGTGTTCCTGCCATCAAAGAAAACTTTTGTTACAAAATTTCCTCAGTGCTTTATCTGTTTGTGGTTCTGTGGTTTTGTAAGCAAATGAAACAATTAAACAGTGATGAACCAGCAGTGCCCACAGTGCAAAGCCATTCACTCTTTATTTTGTTCACTGCGGTCCATCTGTACTGATGGTTTCTTGTTAATCAGCATACTGTAATTATTTTTCACTGTGTTAAAGGGTTGGCCAGTCCCGGAAATGGGGCCAAACAGCTTTCTTAAGAAATTGTGGCTCCTGACATTCCTAAGGAGTGTTAGCACCCATTCTCCAGGGCTTTCCTTGACTAATGGCAACAAAGATCTCCTAGAAAAAGGGGAGAATTTAGCTGTCTTTTCTGAAACCGAGGAAATTCCCTCCCAGATGTTTATAGTGTTCCTTACCAGTGTGGTGAAAAAGTAGTGGTAGTATTCTGTCATCATTCCCATGGAGAGGATCTGTGGAAGAGATGGAAAGGTGAAGGTACTTGACTCTGAAAGCTCCCAGTGTGCTGCACTGCCTTTAAAAGCAAGGGTTAAACACATCACAGGTCATGAGTGCTTGATTGCAATAAACCCCACATTTTTCTTTAGGAGCCAAAAATATCCTGTTGTATTTAAATTATGTTTTTATCACCTCTGCTCAGGAAAGAGAATAAAGATTGCAAAACTTCCAGGACAAGAAAAATTACTAGACATAACGAGATGCTGATTTTAAAAATCCTTTAGTCTGCAGTCTGGGAGTGCTAAAAATGAATTTATTAGCAGACAACACGGTTGGTAGGAGAAGTAATTAGGGGCAGGTTTTTGTATTCTGCTGCCAGGTGAGACAAGGACACTGCTGAGGGCTCAGGAGTAAAGCAGGAAAACAGAAAGAAGGAAGTTTCTCTAAGTGCCTGTGGTTCCACTGGGGAGTGTGGGTCAGCAGGAGGGTGAAAAAACAGCTGGGATGGGAGAAACTTGGGAAAAAACAGCCTCCCTGCAGCCTTCCTCCACTTGTCTGGGAGAATTCCGCCCTCTCTGGCATCTTGTGAGGAAGAGGAGGAATTATAAACTGGGAAAGTTCATGGCGACGACAGCAACACAGGCCAAGGTTAACTCCTGCTCAGTCCTGATCACAGCAATGCAAGGATCTGTTACTAGTACCCTTTTAGGACAGTTTTGGAGTGCCTGAAGAGCTGTTTGAAAGGCAGGGGGAAATAGAGGCTTTGTCTACAGCAATTCTTCAGATTAAAAAAAAAAAAAAAAAGAAAGAAAAAGGAAGGGAGTAAGAAAGCCCTGAAGTTTCTGAGCTGCAGCAGATAATAAAACCAGCTCAGTGTTAATCACAGACAACTGATCCGTTTCCAGCCACTAAAAGTCAAGCCAGAAGGCAACTATTTCACTGAAATGCTCCACTGGATTTACACACCAAAATTGCCTTTTTTATTTCTGATTTTATTAATCCTCTTCTATTCTGTTTCTTGGAGCTCCTTTATTACCTGTAGAAGAAGCTGGAGGCTGCTGCTCCTGCCCTGTTTATGCACAGATAACAATGCAGGGCTGCATCCAGGGGAACTTTTGTGTGCTGTGCTTCCCAGCTGACCTGGCTGGACTCAGTCCCCCTCCCTGGAGCCACTGGATTTCTGTGGCTTTGCAAAGGAGGTGCCAAATTTATGGGATTTTTATGATGCAGATCTCCTCTGAGCTGGAACTGCGCTGAAAGAGCCCAGTGGGAAGTCATTGCAGAAGTCATGCTACGGGTTTGTTCTTTAAAGCACAACCACCCCAAAACAAGGCAGAAAAAATGCCAAACAAGCAAGCAAAGCCTCCAAACCCCAGGACAAACAGAAACAAAGCCCCTGAGGAGAACAGCCTCAACTGGTTGTCCTCCCCTCTCTCAGTCATTGAGGATGAGAATTAGCTAAAAGCTATTTAGCACTTTGACATGTGCATTAGATACTAAGTAGGGGCTTTTTATTCCAGGATCAGACAGATTTTGCAATAATAATTCATGTTTAAGGGTACTATGGCTGCTAATCAAAATTCACACCAAAGGACGATTTAATGCTCTGATGCAGGGAAACAGGGGGTGGAATCAAGTCAAGGCAAAAGCAAGAGGAATGCTGAGACTCATGCTGGACATCCCAGAGCATCAGTAAGTGCCACGCCTCCATTCCCTGGGTGCTCCTGGCAGTGTAAACAGGAGTGCCCAGGGCTCTCCTGCTGAGTGTTTGCAGCACAGCAGACACAGGACAGCAGCTCCCAGCAGCTCCCAGGAGCAGGACAGTGAAAGCTGCTTGGAGCAAGGATGGATTTCAGGCTGGGACACCCCTGAGGCACCTGGCAAAGCTTCCCACAGGGCAGCTGGCCTGAGAGAGAGAGGGGAAGGCAACACCTCTGTCTGTGTGCCTGCCCACAGGAAACTGGGATGAGGTTTCATTGCTCATCGCTATTTAAATAACTTTGCATGTAATTATGTAAATAATTATGCAAATAATTATACAAATGTCCTATTTAAATAATAATAGCTTTTACTTACAGTGGAACTCAGATGAATGTAAACTAGGGAAATCAGCCTCAGATATTCTCCTTGTACATCTCCTGCCCAGCCTTCCCTGTATAACATTTGTTCTTCGGCCAAACTCAGATATGCTTGGACAATGGGAGATAAAGACACTTCCATCTCTAATTATCCCTTCCAGATCAGGAGCCTGGGCCTTGTCCTTTGCAGCTGTGCACTTTGAGCTGCGGGTCACGAACCACGAAGAGAATCCAAGAAAATAGCAGTGGTCAAATTATATATGGCGAGCTGACAGAGACTGGATAAAAATACTCTCTTATGTCTGAAAATCTCTTTTGGGTGCCCTGTTCTTGGCTTGAATCACATCCCAGCTCTAACTTGCATTTGTTCATCTTGTAAAAAACGCCCTGCCTCATTTAGACCCATTGTCAGTCTGCCTTCGAGGCGAGCTGGAACTGGAATGATGGGCAAGTGCATTAGTGGGAACTGTACCAAGTCCTGCGCTTGCTTTCACTCTGCATTTCCCTCACTTAAGCTGTTATTTCATTTCATGACCATTACATGCATTTCATTTTCCAATTAATTACCCCTCTGTTTTGTGAGGCTAATCCATCCCTGCTTCTCACCCACAGAGAGGGGATGTGCCACTGGTGTTTCTCCTGTGGAAGTGGGAACAGAGCTAATCCAGCCTTTTCTTAGCAGGGAGTGGGCTCCAGCCTACCTGCCAGGTTCCTGGAAGGAGCACAGGCAGGAGCTGAAGTTTTCTATTCCCACCTCTATTACTGTACCAGGAATGTACTCCACGGTGACACCTGGTTTTTCTGCCTTCTGGAGGAACTGAATTCATGGTTCTTTGCGTTGTCTGTCACATTGTCTTTACAGGATGCTCTGTGAGAGCCTTAAACCTGATTGAATATACAGTACACTTCCTCAAATGTATTTTGGGGGTGTGAAGAAAGGAGTAGGTAATTTAAGGTTAGCAGGGATGTACTTTCTGAGAGGTGAGCTTGCCTAGCAGTAAAATCTGTGCTCAGATTATTGGTCCTGGTGTGTTGGCACAAACTGAGGGTTAAGCACAACAACTCAACCTC
Organism: Ammospiza nelsoni; assembly: GCF_027579445.1. Classification (NCBI taxonomy): domain Eukaryota; kingdom Metazoa; phylum Chordata; class Aves; order Passeriformes; family Passerellidae; genus Ammospiza; species Ammospiza nelsoni. Next base: position 884,284 of record NC_080634.1, read on the forward strand.
TTCAGCCAAGTTCCTCACACAAAAGGCAATATCAGACTGAAGAGTGTGCAGGGTAAATTGCAGGCTTTGTGCATAAAACAGATTGCCATTGGCAAGAGCCACATTTAATTTGCTCGGGGAGTGCTTGTCTAATGCAGACAGAGCATCAACCAAATATTCCTGGTGAATGCCACAACCAGCAAGGGAGGCCAGGCCTGGTGGGGCTGGGCAGGGGCTGAGGGAATCCAGGCTCCCTGAGCTTGTCAGAGAGAAGGGGAACAGCTTGTTCAGCTGAGTGCAGGCTCTGTACTTGGGTTCAATCAGGTTATTGATCCACCTGTTCTTGTTGTGCACACAGCAAGCGTGGCTTGATGGGGTTTTAGTGGAAGCCATAAATAAGCAGAAATTAGAGCAGAAATCTGTCTTTTGTGGTGTTTAGTAAAGCAGAGGCTGGAGGAGGGGAGTGAGGAGGTCCCTGGTGCACACATTGCCAGCACAGCTCCAGCAGAGTTCTGGGCTGATCCTTCTGCTCCCAGAGGAGCCTTTGGGCACCTCCCTCCCTGGGAAACAAGCAGTGTCCCCTCCCTGCTCCATGGGCTACTAAACACCTACTGCCTTACCTAAATACAGTGAACAGACCAGAAGGAGCTGCTTTGGGACAGCTTCAGGTGACCCTGACTCCTGCTCCTGCCTGCTCCTGTTAGAAATCTTATATAATTTAACAACACCACCTGTTTTTCCTGTGACGGCTACTGGATTGTTTGCAAAGTCAGAAATATTCTCTACTGACATCACAGAGTTTCCCTGAAATGATCTCTCCAGGGTTTGATATCTTGCTCCCATCCAGGGTATGATGACAGAGTGCAGGCATGGGGAGATGAGCAGGGCTCTTCCTGTAACCTGAAATCAGAGGAGTGCCTCAGGAATTCAGAGCCCTGCGCACCTCCACATTTCACAGCTGCCTCTGGCAGGGAGCAACTCAGCCCCTGAGTTATTGCTGCCAGCATCTACGCTCAGCCACAGAGCTTGCTCACAGAAAAGCCATCTCCCTTTTCTTTCTAGCCTATATTTATGTGGCTCCCTCTCCCACAGCACTGACCCACAGGTGTACCTCTCTCAATTTTCCTGTTTTCTCCCACACTTCATCCCCTCTCCTTCCCCCAGTTCTTCAGGCACTGGAGAGCACTATCTGTATCTACAGCCTGTCACTTGTCTGGCTGATCCATATCCCACACAAACTTTTCTGCTGCTTTGCCCTGATTTAGTGCATCTTTCAGCACTCCCTCCTCTTCTTTTGACACCCAGGTTTGCTTTTTGGGGTTTTTTTCCATACTCAGCCTGGCATATTGGAAGCTTTGTGCCTTCTGCAGGGTGCCAGACATCTGCACCTTCATCTTGCTGGTCCTTCAAAATCTGTGTTGTCAATGTAACTCTTCCCCCACAAATCTCCTTTTGGGGATGCTTTTGGGCAGCCTTGCAGGGACCAGAGTGGGGGGACAGCCCACTCCCCCTGCCCAAACAGTGCTGCTGCAGTGTCCTCCCCACTCCTGTACCTCAGGGAAATCCTAACATTTACTGCAGGACAGCATTCCTGGGAGCAGGAAATCTCACCCTAAGGCTCACGGGAATTATGTGCTGCAGCTGATCTGGGATTCTGCAGGCCCCAAGTTCCTCCAGCCTGGGGAAGAACATTCCAGGCTCCACACACAAATGCAGTAACTTGCCTTACCAACTTGGGCACAAAAAGCTGCTCTGCAGAACTTCAGTATTGCAGTAAAACACTCTGAGTTGGGAACAGAAAGGGACCTTTATGGGCAGTTAGTCTGATGTTCTTCTGGGATCAGGGTATCCCATCAGATTGCCTGGCAGGAGAAATAACAACTCATCCCTAGAGGTGCAGCAAGAAGGGAACTGCCCTCAAAATGTATGGGGGTGGTTCTTGCAGGTCAACAAACTGTGCTTTAGACTTTGATTGTGGAGGAATGTACGGCAAGTGGCAGCAGTAAATTGTAATTCCCACCACTCCTGTGTGCCCCTGGGAACGTCCCAGCCCATTAATGTCAGGCTGTGTTTGTCCTTGCCTGCTGTGGCTGCCCAAATCTCACACTCAGGCTGGGACAGCCCTCACACAACAACCTCTCCCATCAGTTTAGAGGATAGATTTTCCTTCTGATTCTGCCTCTGTATTTGATGGGAAAGAAAAACAAACCTGTTGATTAAAGCAGGACAAGCTGAAACACATGGAGTGATGTCCCTAGCCAGGCAGGACCTGGCATGTCAGAAAGAAAAGCTGTTTGCTCCTGTGGGCACACGTGGGGCTCTCTGGGGGTGTCAGTGCACCTTCTGTTGTGACTTCTGTCCCTGCATCCACAAGCCCCTGGGCCCCTGGGAGTGCCTTTGGTATTGGTGGAGGTGGGATCAGAGGGGCTGGCAGATTTTGGGGAGCTCTGCCTCCCCGTGCCCAGTACCTGCTTGAGGATTTCTGCCGCCGTCTCGTGCGAGCAGTCGAATATCACATAGAACTCCTTGCCCTTCTTCATCTCCTTCAGCAGAGGCCGAGCATCCTTGTTCCCAGAGGGCAGCTGGCGGATTTTGATTTTGATGTTGTATCTGGAAGGGGCTTTGATGAGCTCCTGCAGGCGAATCAGACCTGAGAAATGACAGGCAATGACACAATCACCATCCCGTGCCATGAGGATTTATTGTCAGCTACACAGGGTCTCTCACACTCCCTAAGGATAATTGCTAGTTCCATATTTGCCAGCTTCCTAGCTAATATTATTAAAGCTTTTCATTCCATGTTTATACTTGGCTTCTAAATATTTTGGAAGGTGTTTTCAACTGCTTGACTACAGGATATGTTTGCATTGATGTAATACAATATAAACATAGCGTAGTATGTTTAAACTGAGACATGAAAAGCAAATAAGGCTTCTTCCTGTGCAGCTCATTATTATTCCAATTCCAAACGGCAAGAAGATAAAATTGAGGAAACCTCCTCCTAACTTTCCTGCCCAGTGTCACCACTCAGCAGCTGTGAGTTCTTACAGAATCCTTTGGGATGCAGTTCTACACCCTCAAACACGGGTGATTTCTCAGACTCGGTGTTCAGCTGGCACAGCTTTACATGCCTCAGCTGAAGCCAGTGGAGCTCAGCCAGAGCCTTGTCCAAGTGTTTAAACACACTGCAGCTCGACTGGCTAATTCAGCACTCCTGTGTAATTTGCACTGCCTCCAAAACCGAGGCAAGATAGTTAAGGGCTCTTTGAGGTGTGTGATTACAGCCTCGCATTATCCACGAATGCAATTCACCCACAAAAAATTCCTGATCTCCTGCTGAGGCGAAGTAAAAGGCTGCCTTAAAAATATGCATAGAGAGGGAGAGAGAACACAGGCAAGGAGCACTTCTTGGACAAAAATCAAACAAATTATTAAAATGAAGGAGCTCTTGCCTCTCCTGCTGGGAGTGGGGATAATATTTGTGTGGGGTGTGAGTGCCCCTGGTTGAGTGGCACATCTAAGGCAAGACAAAGCTCCCTCTTCCCCCTGAGCTTCGAGGGCTCCTGGCTTTCACTCAAGTGCTGGCAATGCTTGGGAAAAAGCTGCTCTGCCCCCGCCTGCAGGGCCAGTCCTGCTCCTCTAAGGTTTTCTAGTACCAACAATCAATAGAGAAAATGGAACATGATGAGCACTCAGCTGGAAATGCTGCAGGCACCGGGAGCTGGGCCTGGCCAGGAGCCAGCTGAGGAGCAGAAACCACTGGAGCTGATTCTGATGGGAATGGGCTCCCAGCACTCCCTGACAAAGGGGCTGGGGTCACCTGGCTGGGAAGGTGCAGCCTGGGTGCAGTGCCTGGGATGGCAGCTCCAGGAGGGAAAATGAGATTTGGGAGGAGGAGTCTGGGAAGCCTTCATCTCATCCTCACCTCGCACTGAGAACTGGTGTTTGTCTTCCCAGCAATAAAAAGTACTTCAGTGCAAATGGTGAAAAGCAAAAACCTAAAGGATTTGCTGACCCCTTTCCCTCTCCTTTTCAGGGGAAGAAATTACTGTGTGCCTTAAAATATCTCCTTTGGTCCCATCAGACTGGGACCTTGCACTTCCCAACGCTTCCTGCTGCCACATGAGGTGAGATGGAGCCCAGGTGTGGTGTCCTGCAGAGGCCACAGCAGCAGTGCAAAGAACTGCAGCTACTTTTCTGGAGCACATGGCAAAAGCCTGACCCCCTGAGCCCATCCCGTGCCACCCCCTGCCCTGGCAGGAACACCTCCTGTGTGCTCTGAGCCCCGTCCAACCTGGCCAAGGTGTTTTTATTTCTTGTGGTGTAACAATGTCAAACATTAGGGATGAGAAATAAAAGAGCTTGAGTTAACTGGCGTCACTCTAACCCCAAATCAAAGGACTATTTATACTGATCAAAGTTGACATGTTTACTTTCCTGACTCTGAGTTAATAAGATGATTGATGGTTAATTTACTTTGTAAATATCTCTGCAAATGAAATCTCTTTAATATCAGGCATTTTTGTGGCTGAGCAGGTACACAGCACTTGGTGTTTTGGAATGCCAATTTGGTTATGGGGTGGGCAGGAAAAGACCTCCCCTTGTTTCTATTCTGTCTAGAAGGTTTATCTAGGAGTTACTGAAGAATATCCAGCGGGGTCCACAGAGAGAATGAGGGGTCTGGAGCATTTTTCTTGTGAGGAGAGGCTGTGGGAGCTGGGCCTGGTCAGTGTGGGGAAGGAAAGGCTGAGAGGGGACAAATACCGCACCAACCCACACAAATATCCCCAAGGCTGTCAGAGGATGGTGCCACACTCTGCTCAGTGGTGCCAGTGACAGGGTGAGGAGCAGTGGCCATGAACTGAAACACAACGAGTTCCACCTCAGCCTGAGGGAGAACTTGTGTCCATGGAGGGGGCAGAGCCTGGAACAGCTGCCCAGGGAGGGCAGGCCTGCAGTCTCCATCCCAAACCCACCTGGAGAGTTCTCCGTCACCTGCTCCAGGTGACCCTGACTTGGCAGGGGGATTGGACTGGGTGATCTCCAGATTTTGGGATTCTGGGATCACTTTGAAGCTGTGTTATGGGTTCCACAACCAGGAAGCAAAATGAGATTGACTATTCAAACCCCAAGGGCTCCTTCCCAGGGTCTGGTGAAGAGAGCAGCTTTCCAAAAGCCATGGCAGCAGCAGGACAGGGGCTTTTCCCCTGTGAGCCAGGAGAGCTGCACAGGGCATGGCAGAGTAAGGTGTCCCAGGCCTGGTGGAGTGTGACAGCCCCACAGCACTCACCCGTGCTGTCCTCGTAGACCACGGTGACGATTTTCCAGTTGAAGTAGAGCACGAGGTCCAGGACGGCCCTGCTGATGGCGGCGTAGTCGGGGTACAGGTTGATGTAGAAGGCGTCCCTGTTGTCCACGGTGGGGTGCTTCCAGCGGGTCTGGATGTGGGGCACCTCCAGGGCGTTGCAGATGGACTGAACAGCACTGACCGAGGAGCTGTGCGCCGGCCCGAACAGCGCCGCCACGCCCAGCGCCAGCTGGTCACAGGCTGGGGCACACCAGGGCACGCTCAGTGCGGGACAGCACGGGCTGGGGGTGCTCGCTGAGGGCTGCGACCCTCCATCCATCCATCCATCCATCCATCCATCCATCCATCCATCCATCATCCATCTATCATCCATCATCCATCCATCCATCCATCCATCCATCCATCCATCCATCCATCCACCCTCCATCAT